>NC_056732.1:26621692-26704192 GCF_019279795.1 Protopterus annectens | reverse complement strand
TCATCCCATCTGTACCACCAGACTTGTCTCCCATGCACACAAACAGCATATATATAAAACATCCGTGACTTAACTAACTCATCCCATCTGTACCACCAGACTTGTCTCCCATGCACACAAACAGCATATATATAAAAACATCCGTGACTTAACTAACTGATGCCATCTGTACCACCAGACTTGTCTCCCATGCACACAAACAGCATATATATAAAAACATCCGTGACTTAACTAACTCATCCCATCTGTACCACCACACTTGTATCCCATGCACACAAACAGCATATATATAAAACATCCGTGACTTAACTAACTCATCCCATCTGTACCACCAGACTTGTCTCCCATGCACACAAACAGCATATATATAAAAACATCCGTGACTTAACTAACTCATCCCATCTGTACCACCAGACTTGTCTCCCATGCACACAAACAGCATATATATAAAAACATCCGTGACTTAACTAACTCATCCCATCTGTACCACCAGACTTGTCTCCCATGCACACAAACAGCATATATATAAAAACATCCGTGACTTAACTAACTCATCCCATCTGTACCACCAGACTTGTCTCCCATGCACACAAACAGCATATATATAAAACATCCGTGACTTAACTAACTCATCCCATCTGTACCACCAGACTTGTCTCCCATGCACACAAACAGCATATATATAAAAACATCCGTGACTTAACTAACTCATCCCATCTGTACCACCAGACTTGTCTCCCATGCACACAAACAGCATATATATAAAAACATCCGTGACTTAACTAACTCATCCCATCTGTACCACCAGACTTGTCTCCCATGCACACAAACAGCATATATATAAAAACATCCGTGACTTAACTAACTCATCCCATCTGTACCACCAGACTTGTCTCCCATGCACACAAACAGCATATATATAAAAACATCCGTGACTTAACTAACTCATCCCATCTGTACCACCAGACTTGTCTCCCATGCACACAAACAGCATATATATAAAAACATCCGTGACTTAACTAACTCATCCCATCTGTACCACCAGACTTGTCTCCCATGCACACAAACAGCATATATATAAAAACATCTGTGACTTAACTAACTCATCCCATCTGTACCACCAGACTTGTCTCCCATGCACACAAACAGCATATATATAAAAACATCCGTGACTTAACTAACTCATCCCATCTGTACCACCAGACTTGTCTCCCATGCACACAAACAGCATATATATAAAAACATCTGTGACTTAACTAACTCATCCCATCTGTACCACCAGACTTGTCTCCCATGCACACAAACAGCATATATATAAAAACATCCGTGACTTAACTAACTCATCCCATCTGTACCACCAGACTTGTCTCCCATGCACACAAACAGCATATATATAAAAACATCCGTGACTTAACTAACTCATCCCATCTGTACCACCAGACTTGTCTCCCATGCACACAAACAGCATATATATAAAACATCCGTGACTTAACTAACTCATCCCATCTGTACCACCAGCCTTGTCTCCCATGCATACAAACAGCATATATAAAAACATCCGTGACTTAACTAACTGATGCCATCTGTACCACCAGACTTGTCTCCCATGCACACAAACAGCATATATATAAAAACATCTGTGACTTAACTAACTCATCCCATCTGTACCACCAGACTTGTCTCCCATGCACACAAACAGCATATATATAAAAACATCCGTGACTTAACTAACTGATGCCATCTGTACCACCAGACTTGTCTCCCATGCACACAAACAGCATATATATAAAAACATCCGTGACTTAACTAACTCATCCCATCTGTACCACCAGACTTGTCTCCCATGCACACAAACAGCATATATATAAAAACATCCGTGACTTAACTAACTCATCCCATCTGTACCACCAGACTTGTCTCCCATGCACACAAACAGCATATATATAAAACATCCGTGACTTAACTAACTCATCCCATCTGTACCACCAGACTTGTCTCCCATGCACACAAACAGCATATATATAAAAACATCCGTGACTTAACTAACTCATCCCATCTGTACCACCAGACTTGTCTCCCATGCACACAAACAGCATATATATAAAAACATCCGTGACTTAACTAACTCATCCCATCTGTACCACCAGACTTGTCTCCCATGCACACAAACAGCATATATATAAAACATCCGTGACTTAACTAACTCATTCCATCTGTACCACCAGACTTGTCTCCCATGCACACAAACAGCATATATATAAAAACATCCGTGACTTAACTAACTCATCCCATCTGTACCACCAGACTTGTATCCCATGCACACAAACAGCATATATATAGAAACATCCGTGACTTAACTAACTCATCCCATCTGTACCACCAGACTTGTCTCCCATGCACACAAACAGCATATATATAAGAACATCCGTGACTTAACTAACTCATCCCATCTGTACCACCAGACTTGTCTCCCATGCACACAAACAGCATATATATATAAAAACATCCGTGACTTAACTAACTCATCCCATCTGTACCACCAGACTTGTCTCCCATGCACACAAACAGCATATATATAAAAACATCCGTGACTTAACTAACTCATCCCATCTGTACCACCAGACTTGTCTCCCATGCACACAAACAGCATATATATAAAAACATCTGTGACTTAACTAACTCATCCCATCTGTACCACCAGACTTGTCTCCCATGCACACAAACATCATGTATATAAAACATCTGTGACTTAACTAACTCATCCCATCTGTACCACCAGACTTGTCTCCCATGCACACAAACAGCATATATATAAAAACATCTGTGACTTAACTAACTCATCCCATCTGTACCACCAGACTTGTCTCCCATGCACACAAACAGCATATATATAAAACATCCGTGACTTAACTAACTCATCCCATCTGTACCACCAGACTTGTCTCCCATGCACACAAACAGCATATATAAAAACATCCGTGACTTAACTAACTCATCCCATCTGTACCACCAGACTTGTCTCCCATGCACACAAACAGCATATATATAAAAACATCTGTGACTTAACTAACTCATCCCATCTGTACCACCAGACTTGTCTCCCATGCACACAAACAGCATATATATAAAAACATCCGTGACTTAACTAACTCATCCCATCTGTACCACCAGACTTGTCTCCCATGCACACAAACAGCATATATATAAAAACATCCGTGACTTAACTAACTCATCCCATCTGTACCACCAGACTTGTCTCCCATGCACACAAACATCATGTATATAAAAACATCCGTGACTTAACTAACTCATCCCATCTGTACCACCAGACTTGTCTCCCATGCACACAAACATCATGTATATAAAAACATCCGTGACTTAACTAACTCATCCCATCTGTACCACCAGACTTGTCTCCCATGCACACAAACAGCATATATATAAAAACATCTGTGACTTAACTAACTCATCCCATCTGTACCACCAGACTTGTCTCCCATGCACACAAACAGCATATATATATAAAAACATCCGTGACTTAACTAACTCATCCCATCTGTACCACCAGACTTGTCTCCCATGCACACAAACATATATAAAAACATCTGTGACTTAACTAACTCATCCCATCTGTACCACCAGACTTGTCTCCCATGCACACAAACATCATGTATATAAAAACATCCGTGACTTAACTAACTCATCCCATCTGTACCACCAGACTTGTCTCCCATGCACACAAACAGCATATATATATAAAAACATCCGTGACTTAACTAACTCATCCCATCTGTACCACCAGACTTGTCTCCCATGCACACAAACAGCATATATATAAAAACATCCGTGACTTAACTAACTCATCCCATCTGTACCACCAGACTTGTCTCCCATGCACACAAACAGCATATATATAAAAACATCTGTGACTTAACTAACTCATCCCATCTGTACCACCAGACTTGTCTCCCATGCACACAAACAGCATATATATAAAAACATCCGTGACTTAACTAACTCATCCCATCTGTACCACCAGACTTGTCTCCCATGCACACAAACAGCATATATATAAAACATCCGTGACTTAACTAACTCATCCCATCTGTACCACCAGACTTGTCTCCCATGCACACAAACAGCATATATATAAAAACATCTGTGACTTAACTAACTCATCCCATCTGTACCACCAGACTTGTCTCCCATGCACACAAACATCATGTATATAAAAACATCCGTGACTTAACTAACTCATCCCATCTGTACCACCAGACTTGTCTCCCATGCACACAAACAGCATATATATAAAAACATCCGTGACTTAACTAACTCATCCCATCTGTACCACCAGACTTGTCTCCCATGCACACAAACATCATGTATATAAAAACATCCGTGACTTAACTAACTCATCCCATCTGTACCACCAGACTTGTCTCCCATGCACACAAACAGCATATATATATAAAACATCCGTGACTTAACTAACTCATCCCATCTGTACCACCAGACTTGTCTCCCATGCACACAAACAGCATATATATAAAAACATCCGTGACTTAACTAACTCATCCCATCTGTACCACCAGACTTGTCTCCCATGCACACAAACAGCATATATATAAAAACATCCGTGACTTAACTAACTCATCCCATCTGTACCACCAGACTTGTCTCCCATGCACACAAACAGCATATATATAGAAACATCCGTGACTTAACTAACTCATCCCATCTGTACCACCAGACTTGTCTCCCATGCACACAAACAGCATATATATAAAAACATCTGTGACTTAACTAACTCATCCCATCTGTACCACCAGACTTGTCTCCCATGCACACAAACATCATGTATATAAAAACATCCGTGACTTAACTAACTCATCCCATCTGTACCACCAGACTTGTATCCCATGCACACAAACAGCATATATATAAAAACATCCGTGACTTAACTAACTCATCCCATCTGTACCACCAGACTTGTCTCCCATGCACACAAACAGCATATATATAAAAACATCCGTGACATAACTAACTCATCCTATCTGTACCACCAGACTTCTCCCACACACACAAACAGCATGTATATGTGTGTATAAATATATATATGTATAATTATTTATTTATTTATTTTATTTTATTTTACATTTGTTGACCAGGCTAGTCTAGCTGGTTATATGTCCATTTTCAGTAGAGGCCCCGGGGAGAAAAGCTCCAAATTATTAATACATTGTTTAAAAAAGTAAGAAAAAAAATAGTAACAGTTATAAAATTCCAACAGCAGCAATGTAAAAGTTTTTTTTTTTTTTTTTGAGAGATTACTTATTAAGTAGGACTAAATGGTAAGCTATGTGAAGAGAAGAACACAATACTGTTGACAAAATCACTTACTGTCCGATTTGCTTAGCCTACATAGCTTAGCTTAGCACATATATATATATGTAAAACATCCGTGACTTAACTAACTTTAACCCACTTTTGTTTTTGAATATTTTAAGCTGTTTAAATTGGTCCTTCCTACAGTGCCTACGTGTGGATGAAGCAGTACATACATGCACCCCCATATTCCTGAATGCGTTAAGTAGCCCGTCTCCCTCAGAAGGAGAAGAATCAAATCTAAATGTTCTCCTTGGCTCTCATCTCACACCAAGTCCATCATGTGAGACACAAATAAAGCCTAGAAACCATACCAGGAGAAAAAACCTAACACAAACCTCTATCACTATAAAGACATATTCTACTTAAAAACCTTGTCAACAAACACAAAACAATTATATTACTTAGACCCTCAGCAAACCTGTACATCCAACCCAAAGGCATTCTGGCAATCTATCCGAAACCGTCTTCACCCTGGAACTAGCTCAGTACCTCATCCCTCCACTAACCACTCCATTGCTGACGCAGCCTCCTCATTCAATACCTACTGTATAAAAAGTATCTCTACCATTGCCAACAGCTTCACCTGTACCTCTACCTCCATCCCACCACCTGCTACCTCCTCCCAGTCTCCTTTCTCCTTCAAACCTGTCGCAACATCTCTTATCAGACAGCTGCTTAGTAAACTTAGACTTGGCTCTCCTTCTGTATTTTTGCTATATTACTGATTTTTTCCAACAGTTCTTGCTGATTTGTTGCAGTTTTGTCTGCTGTAGCACAGACTAGATTCAGACCTGCTGAATCTGGTTCTGTTTGTTAAGTTGAGCACTGAACAAGGCTATCTTTTGTTGGAGAGGCCCCCCTGCACCCTTGTGTTTGGACTCATCTGATTGAAGTTTGCTGGCACAGGGCTCAGTTTTGAGCTTTTTTTATAGGTTAGATTGTTTAATTTGGTTTGCTCACTGTTTTAACACAGCTCCACAAGCTTAGGTGACCAGCCTCTGCTCTGCTGTATTCATCTGTGCAATCTAAGGAGTCTGTTGCATTCTGCTAACGAAAAGTACAATTTTATACTGTATTTTGCACTTTTAAACTGTATTTCTGCTATATTGATGATTTTTTTAAACTGTTCTTTATAATTTGTTACATTTCTTGTCTACTGTAGCTTAGACTAGATTCAGACCTGCTGAATCTGGTTCTGTTTATTAAACTGAGCACTAAACCAGGCTATCTTTTGTTGGAGAGGGTCCCGCTGCACGTTTGTGACAGGAGAGTGCAGTTAGGACTCATTTGATTGAAGGTTGCTGGCACAGGGCTCAGTTTTGAGCTTTTTTATGGGTTAAACTGTTTAATTCAGTTTGCTCACTGTTGCTACATAAGCCCCATGTTTGCACGGGTTTGTTTGTTTTAACACCACTCCACAGAGTTAGGCAACCAGCCACTGCTCTGCTGTGCTCTTCTGTTTAGGCATAGCTCACCTCTGTGCACCATCATGCACTACCACTCAGTGGGGATAACAACTAGTGTTTGTAGATGCTAAAACGTCAGTAGATACATGTTCCCTTAGTATCGGCCCGTGATCTGGCCAGAAGTCCTTAATTGTGCTTAGCTGCTCAGAGAGTACCTCAGCTGTGCTCTTCTGTTTAGGCATAGCTCACCTCTGTGCACCATCATGCACTACCACTCAGTGGGGATAACCACTAGTGTTTATAGATGCTAAAACGTCAGTAGATACATGTTCCCTTAGTATCGGCCCGTGATCTGGCCAGAAGTCCTTAATTGTGCTTAGCTGCTCAGAGAGTACCTCAGCTGTGCTTTTGCCTGTTAAACAGTCCCAAAACCACCACATCTACAATAGTCTTGTACCATTTAGAGAACCCCTGCTAATACAGATCTTTTGTAGAGCACCCCATTAGTATAGACCCCGTCAAGAGCATCCAGTTATACCACACCCCTCCATTTTCTCTCCCCACTGTGAAAACAGGATTTAACCTAGCATTATGTATGGTCAGTTTCCCTCCATTTCTCCTACCAGCCTGATTGACATGGGTATCCTGAGGCAGTGCAGCAACTGCCTAATGTACATTGACAACCCTCTACTCCTAAATCACCCAAGTACAGTTTGTGAGCGATGCATTTACACTTAGAATTTGGAATCTTTGATCTCTCTCACACGCACACGCATAACAGTAACAATAAATAGGTTTTCAGCTCACATACTACACCTCCTACTCAAACTGTGCACTCAACACATAAACCATCATATGCAGAGATACTCAACAGGAACCTACCTAAACACCAGAAACCTTCTGAACACAAACATGCTGCACCTAATACAGCACCTACAGCACTCAGTACTTATAAAAACACAAACACCACTGTCTCACCAAATAAGCCCCTAAGGCAAAGCACATCTAATCCAATTTTTTTTAGTCATAGGTCTCTCCTTTGTGAGATACACAGACGTTCCACTCACCATGCTGGAGAAGAAGGTTGCAGTCAGCTGTGTATGGGGTACCAGGAGTCATCAGATCACACATGCACTCAAGTCTCTCAACAAGTACTGTTATGACTCCGTCATAGTTCGTCTTGATGTGAATGGCTTGAGATGTACCTCACTGGAGTGTATGAAGAGATGCATGATTGAGCTCTATGAATGTGTGTCCCTGTCCTTGAGCAGCATTCTGCCCTCACCTAGGATGATACCACAATATAAACAAAAAATGACTAACTTCAACAATTGGCTTAGTTTCTGCTGTCATTCTACAGCTTAGTTTCTGGTGTCATTTTAAGGGGATTCAGTTCCTGTCAGTCTGGGATGACATGGTTGATAGACCACACTGCTTTTCCAGAGATGGTCTTCACCTCTCACCTGAAGGCTTTCAGTTACTGGCTAAGGCACTTGCCTCCCCCATAATGCCTGTTTTAGGCAAGGTCCCAAGAACAAAATTTCCAGCGTGCAAATAGCACTCACAAATAAAGGTTATGCTGCTAAATGCTAGGAGTTTAAATCAGAAACTGGACTCTCTGAAACACTCCTCTCCTGGTGGATGTTGATGTCTGTGCAGAACAGAAACTTGGTTCAGGGCCATAGGGAGTACTCCGGCCTTGCAAGAATACCTAGTACCTACCTATGAACGTGTATATCAAACAAAACTCCTCATTAGCACTCTTCAAGAAAAATCTTGATGATTGGATGGGAAATGGGAAATTCACCCCGGGGATCACCTCTGTGGCTCTGCTCGACAGTGGCACAGGAAAATAATTTTCTTGTGTGGCAAAAGCCAGGGTACCTTTTTGGCTGGGCTGGTATAGGCCCCAGGGCCAGTAGCCTAGTACCTACCTATGAGCAATGCCTTCCACACTTTCAGACCACAAAATGAACATGTGAGAACCAGAGGAGGACTAGTATCCATCTTCCTCAAAGGTAAATGAACATGTGAGAACCAGAGGAGGACTAGTATCCATCTTCCTCAAAGGTAAATGAACATGTGAGAACCAGAGGAGGACTAGTATCCATCTTCCTCAAAGGTAAATGAACATGTGAGAACCAGAGGAGGACTAGTATCCATCTTCCTCAAAGGTAAATGAACATGTGAGAACCAGAGGAGGACTAGTATCCATCTTCCTCAAAGGTAAATGAACATGTGACAACCAGAGGAGGACTAGTATCCATCTTCCTCAAAGATAAATGAACGTGTGAGAACCAGAGGAGGACTAGTATCCATCTTCCTGAAAGGTAAATGAACATGTGAGAACCAGAGGAGGACTAGTATCCATCTTCCTCAAAGGTAAATGAACATGTGAGAACCAGAGGAGGACTAGTATCCATCTTCCTCAAAGGTAAATGAACATGTGAGAACCAGAGGAGGACTAGTATCCATCTTCCTCAAAGATAAATGAACATGTGAGAACCAGAGGATGAGTAGTATCCATCTTCCTCAAAGGTAAATGAACATGTGAGAACCAGAGGAGGACTAGTATCCATCTTCCTCAAAGGTAAATGAACATGTGAGAACCAGAGGAGGACTAGTATCCATCTTCCTCAAAGGTAAATGAACATGTGAGAACCAGAGGAGGACTAGTATCCATCTTCCTCAAAGGTAAATGAACATGTGACAACCAGAGGAGGACTAGTATCCATCTTCCTCAAAGATAAATGAATATGTGAGAACCAGAGGAGGACTAGTATCCATCTTCCTGAAAGGTAAATGAACATGTGAGAACCAGAGGAGGACTAGTATCCATCTTCCTCAAAGGTAAATGAACATGTGAGAACCAGAGGAGGACTAGTATCCATCTTCCTCAAAGGTAAATGAACATGTGAGAACCAGAGGAGGACTAGTATCCATCTTCCTCAAAGATAAATGAACATGTGAGAACCAGAGGATGAGTAGTATCCATCTTCCTCAAAGGTAAATGAACATGTGAGAACCAGAGGAGGACTAGTATCCATCTTCCTCAAAGGTAAATGAACATGTGAGAACCAGAGGAGGACTAGTATCCATCTTCCTCAAAGGTAAATGAACATGTGAGAACCAGAGGAGGACTAGTATCCATCTTCCTCAAAGGTAAATGCTCCTCTAGACTGGTTAGACAGGAAATCTCCATGGAGGTACTGCAAGTAAAACTAACTGTGGGTAAGACCCCCTTTCAAGTCATTGTTAGCTGTAGGCCCCTCAATGAACCAAGATACCAACACTGCTTATTTGGACCTACTTCAGTTAATCAAATTACAAACAAGCAGTCTAGTCATAGGCAATTTTACCTACCCCTCTACTGACTGGGAAACGTATATGAGTACCAACATGGTCCCACAATAATTCCTGGACTTTAACACTAATGACCTGGAACAAACAGCATGCAACACCTGAACCCCTTTTAGGTGAAATCAGGCTAACAAAATTCACCAACGTTAATTATACCCTCCTAAGGGATGGTATAAATAATTTCCAAGCTCCTGTTCCCACGGATGGCATTGACAGCTTATACTAAGGTTACACAAATGCATTGTACAAACACTTACCCAGACGTATTGACACAGCTGTACCTGATGGAATCAAAACAAGATCCTCAAGAAAAAACAATTCTCCCTGGTGGACATCTAGCATTACTAAGTTATACAACAAGAGGAAGAAGTTGCTGTCTATGAATAAAACAGAGGTCCCAGCACTAGAAGAACACCCTCCTCTACTTGAACAAATAAGTAAGACAACTTTAAAATCCTTTAAGGGCAGCTCTGAAAAAAAAATAGCAACCATAGCTAAGAATAACCATAAGGCATTCTTCAGCTATAGCTGTAACCTAAAAGGTAGGACCCAGACATGTGCTTTGGATGGCATCACACACACTGATCCTGCGAAAATAGCTAACCTGTTCACTGGCAGGTTTGGTGAAAATTTCACCTCCCTTTCTCCTCCAAACATTCCATAAAACTTTACCGCTACATCTGCCTCACCTTGCATCTCCAGAGAGCAAGTCAGTAGTGCTCTCTCCAAGGCCACAAACACAGACTCTGTGGGACTGGATGGCATTCCAGGTTGCATTTTAAATGATCTAAAACATGAGTTAGCAACTTAATTAGTTATGCTCTTCAACCATATCCTGAGTACTGGTTTTGTCCCTGCTGATTGGAAAGCAGCAATTGTCATCCCCCTTCATAAAGTGGGTACAGCAACAGACACTGGGAACTGCAGACCCATACCAGCCTTACCTCTAAGGCCATGGAACAAATCATCGCAAACCTTATAAATAAGGATGTAGGTGACCTCCAAACCCTTGGTCCAACAGTTTGGTTTTGTCAAAGGCAGATCATGCCTGTTAAACCTGGTAGACTTCTTCGAAAATATCACCAGAGCCATAGATGAAGGCAGATCTGTGCATACAGCCTACCTTGACTTAGCCAAGGCCTTCGACACAATCGCACATTCAGGCATCATTGATAAACTCTCCCGGTTTAATATCAACCCTTATGTCATCAGGTGGGATGGTAACTGTCTCACTGACAGATCACAGTCAGAGTTGGGACTTTACCTCAACCAGCAGACCTGCCACCATTGGGCTTCCACAGAGGTCAGTGCTGGGCCCCATATTGTTTGGAATACACTTCTTAGAGGTTCAGGCCAAAACAGAGGGGCTGTGGCTGACTAAGTTTGCTGATGACTGCAAATTAGGTGCAATCATTGAATCCCCAAACAATGTCAATATACTTCAAGAGGGACTTACACAAATCAATAATTGGTGCCAAAGCCATGGACTCAGTGCTAAAAAATGTATTATAATCCCCTTCGGTAAAAACGATATCCCTGCAGGCTATCATAAGTAATAATACCCTAAGTAACAACTCAGTAGTGAGAGACTTGGGAACACAAGTAGACTGTAGCCTAAACTTTGACCACTCTGTGTCTGCTGTGGTAAGGAAGGCATTATATGCTGCACACCTCATTAGCAAAGGCATTGCCACACGAGCAAAAGCAGTTATAACACCCTTGTATTTGACCCTCATCAGGCCTATAATTGAGTACAATGCTCCCTTTGCTATGTACCTTACCAGGCACCTGCAGCAACTTGAAGGACCTCAAAGATTTCTAACCAAGAAAATTCAGGGTCTCCAGCACATGTCATACATTGACAGACTACTTATAAGAGACTTGTGCCTGGCCTACAGAGCAATCTCGGATCCAAACCTAACGGAATAGCTGCATATCTGCAAGTCAAATGGAACATCGGTCATATGCTTCAGGCACCTTAACCTGGCCTGTGACATAAATAGGACCTGCTGGAGAGACAGATGTTTGTCAGAGGTTGCCACTCCTCTGGAATAGGCTACCAATTCACATCAAACAAAGCCACTCTATAACCTTGCATAACTGTAAAATGTTAAGTTGTCCCATCTCAACTTTGTTCTTGCTGTTTGGGTTTGAAGCCGAACCTCGGCTCCGACTCGGCCACTTCTATAGCTCAAGAGTTATTTACTGGCTCGAGGCTAACCCTTATCCCAGAATGCCCAGGGTCAGCTACCCATATCTTGTTTGCCGCTTCAGCTGCGAGGTTGCTTCGTTACTGCCTCAGACTTAGTATAGTTTTTTCTATGATTATAATTGTTGTTTATTCTTAAAATTTGTCAAGTTTTTGTCTAGATATAGTTTTTATCCCTTATTGCCTTTCTTGTGTGTGTTGTAGCTTTGTTGGCCGTCGCTCCATATCTCGCAGGCGTTCTGTTTCCCCTGAACTCATTTAAATTAGAGAATCCCCCCCCCCCCTTAGGACAGCCGTTTAAATTAGAGGCTCTCCTTTCTGTTCCTTAACTGTAAAAAAAACCTGTTTGTTTTTCAATATAGTCGTGTAACATGTCTAAAGAGGCCAAAGTTTCTGGCTTCAAAAAGTGTGACTCATGCTGTCAGAAAATGTCTCTGACAGATGGGCACACTAGCTGTGTTTATTGTTTAGGGGCTGTGCACCTGCAGGACTCCTGCTCTATCTGTCTTGCATTTAGTCCAAGGGTCCTGCAGGAGCGCAAAAACAAATTAATCCTTCGAGGATTATTGAAACCACAGGATTCCCCAGCTAAAGGTTCTCAGCCAGTTAAATCCTCTGTCTGTCAAGCTGTCGGCTCCATCCTCAGAACCGACTCCTGGGCTTGAAGAACCAAGTTTGTCGGTGCTGACTAGCATCGACGAGTCATCGCCTCCCTCGGCTCCAATTGCCACCTCGGAGCTGTCTTGGAACCACAAGCGAGCAAGGTCTCCTTCATTGGAGCCGATCCGCTCGGTGCCACAGTCACCCTTATTAGAAAGTGAACACAGTCATCGCTCTTCATACCACTCCTCTCGATCCTCCAGGTTATCGGATCAAGACGTGGAGAGAGTATTCAGCAGGTTGTTTAAATCACAGGCCCTTGCGAAATTACTTTCCAGCCCATTTCAGCAGGTTGCGGCTGCATCCGCCTACATCTCCATTCCTCTTCCGACTACACTTAGTTCGGAGCCGGAAACCTTGGACGCGCTGATAGTAGAACCAATAGCGCCGATCATAGGTTCATAGGTTGGTACTAGGCTATTGGCCCTAGGGCCTATACAAGCCTAGCCAAAAAGGTACCCTGGCTTTCGCCACCCAAGAAAATTATTTTCCTGTGCCCCTGTCAAGCAGAACCACAGAAGTGATCCCCGGGGTGAATTTCCTATTACCCATCCAATCATCAAGATTTTTCTTGAAGAGTGCTAATGAGGAGCTCTGTTTGACATAGATAGGTAGTCTGTTCCAGAGTATGGGATGTCTCTGGGACAGGAATCTATCCCTCCAGCATGTTCTGTTTATTGCGGTGACAAGGTTTAGGTCCCTAGAGCGTGTAGCTTGGAGGGATTGGGATTTCTTTAAGTGGAGCATGTCCAACAGCTCTGGGTTTTACATAGCTTTGTATGTTAGGCAGAGATCACCTCTGAGTAGGACGGAGTAAAGCTGGAGTTTTTTAAGATGGTCTGCATAAGGCATCTGTTTGAGGCCAGTAATCCTTTGTGAGGTATTTTGTGGCCTGACCTCCTCTTCGGTTCCGATGTCGGCTCCGATCACCTCGATTGTTCCATCCATCGAGGGATCTGGGCGCCGAAGCTCTCTCGTCGGCTCTGAGGGGGGAAGTGGCATCAGTCCCTTGTCCGACCCCGGTCTCCCTCTCGGAACTTCGGCACAGGTGAGCTCGGCTCCCAGATCGGCCTCGGAGCCGTTGCCCCCGATGCGGAGAAGGATTCTTCTTTGCCTCGAGATCATGATGCCTTTGAGGTCATGCGGAGTGTGCTGTCCCCTGAAGCAGCCCTACTATCAGCCCCATTGGCTCCTTCTCTTGTGGTGCCTGTGCCCACCTCTGCTCCTCCTCCGGCCCAGAAGCATAGGGAACCTATGCCCTAGGACACCCCATTGGGTGACCCCACTTCTTCCAAGGCATCCCCTGATCACTCAGAGGAGGAGCCTCCTCAGAAGAAGTGCAAGAGGAAGCACCTAGACTCCCCTGAGTATGTCACCTCAGATACAGACCTGGATGAATCGGAAGGGTCCCCCAGATCCCCCTCTGAAGATGTTTCCTTTTTGGACATCCTTGAAATGCTTAGGCAGAGGGGTGGCTGGTCTTCCCTCGCCCCTACCGAGGATGAGTCTGTATACCTGGAGGCATTCTGTTCCTAACCCTCCACCTCCTGGGTGTCTCCACCTTTCGATCCACTCATGTCTGTAGTGGCTCGAAAGGCTTGTTCAGCTCCGGATTCTGTGGAGCCTACTCCGAGGAGACCAAATACGTTCATAACAGCCCCCCAGGACAAACAATTTCTCTCTAAAGGTGTGCCAGTTGATGCCATGGTGGTAGCAGCAGCCACCAAGAAAGAGTTAGCAGAAACTTCTTTATTTATCCATCCACCAAACAAAGAGTCTAGGACGATGGACAGATATGGGAAGCGAATGTTTTCTCAGCGGCCTTCTCATTGAGGTCCTTGAATTATCTCTCTCATTTTACATGACTTCAAAGGGATCTCCTAAAAGAGCTTGGAGATACCCTACAAGATCCTACAGCTGAGGGAGCATTAGCCAAAATAGTTTCCCAGCTTGCGACTCTTAATTCTATAGTCAACTCCTCCATGAGGCTGATTTCCTATGCAGCCGATGGAGTGCGCAGAGCCGCAGGTACAGAATTGGTTCTCAGGAGACATGCTTGGCTGCGGCTGTGTCAATTTGCGGAACCCTTTCGGGCATCTTTCTC
Organism: Protopterus annectens; assembly: GCF_019279795.1. Lineage (NCBI taxonomy): Eukaryota > Metazoa > Chordata > Ceratodontiformes > Protopteridae > Protopterus > Protopterus annectens. The sequence goes on along the minus strand of NC_056732.1, from coordinate 26,689,065 downwards.
AAACACTCCCTTTGATGGCTGATCACTTTTTGGGCCTCAGGTGAAAAGACACGCTTACCAGGTGCAAGCAGGAAAGCAAGACTCTCTCTGCTGTGGGAGTCTGTTTTTCCACTCCTAACAGACCTTATCCCAAAGGTCAGAAGGGTGGAAAGATGGGGTTTCGGAAGTCCCAGGGAGCCTTGCCTGACACATGTGGTGATTTTTTCCCCCAGGGGCAGAGGGGTAAACAACAACAATGGCAGACACCGCCCTCGTGGCAGAGGGGAACCGCAAGATCAGGGTGACAGAGAAACTTTCTCTGCCAAACCCTTCCAACATCCCTGACAGGTTGCCCAACTGCTCACCTCTGGAGGCAGTCGGGGGAAGACTTTCCCTGTACCCAAAAGCTTGGCAAAATATAACAAGAGACAAATGGGTACTATCTATCATATCCGGAGGTTACAAAATCCCATTTCATCAACCCCCTATAAAGTCAAAGTCCATCCCAGATGTCCCACCCAATCTAAGGGATCAAGCAGTTATTCAAGTTTCAAAACTGGTAGAAAAAAGAGCCATTCAGGAAGTCCCCGCAGACCATCTAGGATCCGGAAATTACTCAAGATTCTTTTTAGCACCAAAAAAGACAGGACTGGAGACCAATACGGGATCTCAGCAGATTGAACAAATCTGTACAAAAAGAAAAGTTCCAGATGGTAACACTGCAGTTCATTCTCCCCTTTCTGGGTCAAGACAACTGGATGTGCCCCACAGATCTTCAGGATGCGTACTACCATATCAAAATGGACAAACGCTCCAGGAGATTTCTTCGCTTCCGGGTAGGGGCCAGTCATTATCAGTTCAGAGCTCTGCCCTTTGGTCTCACCACAGCCCCCAGGGTGTTCACCAAATGTATGGCAGTAGTCACGGCTCACCTGAGACGTCAAGGATTCCAGGTGTTTCCCTATGTAGACGACTGGCTCCTAACTGCTACCACCAGGCATCAACTCTTAGAGGCACAGGATTATGCAATATCAACCTGCACCCAACTAGGCATTACAGTAAATTTCGAAAAATCTGCCTTGTTGCCCTGTCAGTCTGTTACATATATAGGAGCAGAATTAAACACCAAACAGATGTTTGCAAGGTTACCTCAGGAAAGAGTTTTCTCTATTCGCCAACAAGTGTCATTTCTAATGCAGAGTAGAAAGGTCCAAGTCAGACATGTCCTGCAAGTTCTAGGCTCCATGTCAGCTGCCGTTCATCTTGTACCATTAGCGTGTTACCAGATGAGAGTCCTTCAGTGGCTTCTCTTCATGCAGTGGTCCTTCCAGGAACTACCCATGTCTCACATGATCCTGATTACAGAAACAAGCAAAAGACACCTCTCTTGGTGGATGGTCTTCCCACTGGTGACTCAGGGCAGACCTTTCATTCAACCCCCTCTGGTAGCCAGAGTGACCACGGACACCTCCCTGATAGGGTGGGGGGCATTATCTAGGCAGGACAGTCCAAGGCATATGGCAACCTCACGAGTACCATCTGCATATCAATGTCCTAGAGATGAGAGCGGTGCTCTTAGCGTTGCAAGCTCTTCAAGACTCTCTTCCTTCCAGGACTATTGCGATCCAAACAGACATGTCAGTTATGTGGTACATCAACAAGCAGGGTGGGACCAGGTCCTACCCCTTGTGTTGAGAAGCCCTCAGGCTATGGCAATGGGCAATTTCCTCCCAACGTTTTCTGACAGCAACGCACATCCCTGGGAAATCCATCGTAGTAGTGGACAGGCTCAGCAGGGCTATCCTCATGCTTCACAAGTAGTCTCTGAATCAGGAAGTTGCGGACCTTATCTTCCACGAATGGGGCCAGCCTTGCTGCAATCTATTTGCCACCCCCCTCAACAACAAATGCAGCAGCTACTGCTCTCTGCTTCCTCCTCCAGGTCACACTCCCAGGGACGCGCTAGTCCACGATTGGCTTCAGGAACTCCTTTATGCATTTCCCCCTTTTCCCCTAATTCCAAGACTCATACAGAAAGCAAAATTGTTGGGTTGCAAAATGATCCTCATTACCCCCTATTGGCCTCGACAGATATGGTTTCCGTTTCTGCACCTTCACCTTCTAGTCCAGCCTTGGGTTCTGGACCCAGTGCCAGATCTGTTGATTCATCAGTCAGGCGGGTTACACCAATCCCTTCAGACTCTCAAGTTCACAGCTTGGTTTCTCCACTTCCTACCTTAGCCAGGCTTCCAAGTATCTCCCCAGCAGTTTGTGATATTATTGTATCCTCCCATAAGTCAACTATGAGAAAGACTTATGCTAGCAAATGGAAAAGATTTTCTTACTGGGCAGAATCTAGAAACTTAGACACCTTTTCAGCCCCAGGCCATCAAATTCTAGAATTTCTAGCAGAGCTTTTTCATTCGGGTGCGGCTGCTGCTACCATCAGGGTACAACTGGCAGCCATATCTAATTTTCATATTGGAATTCTTAATTCTAGCATAATGTCTCATAAGCTCTGCAAAGCCTTCATGAGAGGAACGTCTCTTCTTAGACACCCAGTGAGGGATCCACCTCCTCCTTGGGATCTCAATTTAGTTTTGACTTCTTTGATTCTGCCTCCCTTTGAATCAGCAGCTTCATGTCCCTTAAAATTTCTTTCTTGAAAAACACTTTTTCTGGTTACTATTACTTCAGCTAGACGTGTTTCAGAACTCCAAGCACTCTGTGTTCGTCCTCCATATATGGTGTTTCACAAAGATAGCTTCTCTGAGAACCAACCCATTCTTCATACCAAAAGTCTGTTCAGAAAACAATTTAAATTGATCCATCGATCTCCTCGTCATCTTTCCCAATTACAGCAACAAGGCAGAATGCCGTCTTCACCAACTGGATGTGCACAGACAAGTACGCTTTTACCTCCATAGGACCAAAGAGCTAAGAAAGTCAGACCAATTATTTCTCTCCTATGCTCACAATAAGCAAGGCCTTCCAGTTTCTAAGGTGACCTTATCCAAATGGTTACTGACACCATTGCCTTTATTTATCAGTTAAGGCATAAACATCTACCAGCAAAACCGAAAGGTCATTCTACTAGAGCATTAGCCACGTCTGTACCCTTTCAGTCCAAATTACCCATAGACTCAATTTGTGCAGCTGCCACTTGGGCAAACCCTCATATCTTTATCTCTCATTACAAAGTGGATGTTGTCTCCCGGAGCAGGGCTTCCTTTGGTTCCACTGTTCTGAAGTGTCTGTTCCAATGAGTCACCCGGGGTCTTAAGGTGCTAGGGACGCTGTCCCAAACAGCAAGAACGAAGGCGAGATGGGACAACTTAACATAAAGAAGTTATGTACCTACCATAACGTTCCATGTTAGTTGTCCTTCATCTTGCCTTCCTTCTTGTGTCCCCACTCTTTCCCCCTTCCTCGATGACTGAGGGGAGTTCACTATGGTTTCACTGGCTGATTTCCTTTTTCTTGGTTCACATGCCAGACAATTTTATGACCGTTTACTCTGATCTGTTATTTTGGTAAATCAGATGTTCGTGTTTCACTGTTGCAGTCATTACATTTGGGTAATCTGCTGACAGGTTGCCCTCAGTTGGCCTGAATTCCAAAGTCTTGGGTCCTGCATCAGTTTCTGTCTCCTCTTCCATGACGTCAGGTCGTCAGGGGTATAAAACATGCAGCCGACGCCATTTTCTCCAGTCTTTCTTGCCGCGCGGTGCCTGAAGCAGAAGCATTTTGCAAGGGCCAGTCGGCCGACTACTGAAATATTCACGTTTGAGTTTCAGAACCGAAGTCTTCAATAAAGCTAAGTACCCCGTTGGGGAAACTTTTTTCTTGCTTTTTACCGATATCAGAAAAAGTTAATTGTATTACTTGTGGGAAGCAAATACCTCATAAGGGTTTCCATTTATACTGTATTCCTTGCCTAGGCCCTGATCACAATGTGCCTGGCTGTCGGTTTTGTGCTAGATTTAACCAACGCACTATTAAGTGTCAGTATATTTTTGCATCAAAGTATTTTGGAAATAGATTTAACTACCCAGAGATGTCATCGGATAGCAATCCGACTACCGGAATACATAAAAAACGCAAAGAAAAGGACAGAGAAAGGCAGTCAAGATCCAAAACCGATGACGAAGATTCTCCTAAGCCAGTCGCCGGTTCGTCAGTACTCAGTAAGGCACTTTCGCAGCCCCTGATGCCCGCTACCTTCGAGTTGCAGGCCTCTACAGACACCCATTTGGAGTCCGGCATGCCACAAGATACTCAAGGTATTGGACCAACGGATGTATCTCCCTCGGATGGGTCTGGAGCTGTGAGCAGGCACCGGCTTCTGAGGGTGTATTCAGACCTTAACATTTTTATATCAAACTGACAAAAGCTGCAAAACCAATGGCAAAGACACCTTCTAAAACTAAAAAAACAATGCCTGTGCCACGTGCACAGGCCTTTATGCTTAAAAAACAGATGATCAAAATAGCTGAAGACCTTATTACCTTGATCAGGGGTACCCATCACCCTCCGGATAAGAGGCCTAGGGAAGACACTGACTATGAATTTTCAGATCAGGTTTCTGTTTCTTCTGATTCCTCTTCTGATCAGGAATTATCTTTACCTCCCTATGAGGATTCTGATGCTGAGGAGTCTATTCCATCTGCATCTCCTCCTGAGGATTATTCATTTGGAGAAACCTTGCATACTTTGATGGAGCATTTTCACTGGGAGAGTCAAGACTTCTCAGAATCAAAAAAGAGGCTCAGGGATTTCCTCCTTCTCCCTCAGCACAAGCCTTTAGCCATTCCCCCTGTGTTAGACATTGTGGATGATGTTTTTTCCGAGTCAAGCCTGACCCCTGACTCCTTACCTCCGGCTCCCAGTAAGCCTGACAGTTATTACAGGGTCCCTGGCTCTCATCATTTTTTATTTAGAAACCCTGCTGCTGATCCTGCAACTATTTCACAGGGTCCCAAGGGAGTTAAGGCATCAACAGCAAAAAACCCTACCCCCTTCAACAGAGATTCATGGGCGCTGGACAGATGGGGAAAAAAGTTTATACATCTGCAACCTTGGCAATTAGGGCCTTAAACTGTCAATTTCATATGCTTAAGTACCAACAACATGTTATGGGATTGCTGAAACAGAAAATTATGTTGATTTCAGAATGTGCAGAAAATAAGGAATTGGAGGAATTATTGCATGCAGCTGAACAAGTTGGAAAGCATACTTTGCAATGTGGTTTTGATTCTTTAGAGGCCTCCTGCAGGGCCGCAGTTACTGGATCTGTGATTAGGAGGCATGCCTGGTTAAAGGAGCAAAATTTGCCTTATCATGTTAAAGCTAAATTACTAGATACACCTTTACAGCATGATTCTCTGTTTGGTATTAAGGCAGAAGAGGTTTTAAAGAAAATGGAAGACAAAGCTAGGTCTATGCAAACTGTTACAGATTTCTTACAAGTGCAGCCACCTAGATTCAGTAGACACTGGCCTACAAAAAATTGGTCCTTTCCTGTGTCAGACAGAGCTCAAAGGGGCAACTCCAGACGCCCTAAGGTTCCAGGTACCGGGCTCAAGACTCATACAGGTCAAAGCAATGGGGCGCATCCACCTCCAAATCTGGAGGAAATAAAGCGCAAACCTACAGAAAGCAATCCCAATGACTTCCCTCTGCCTACATCAAGCACTTATCTTTTGGCAGCACCCATAGGGGGAAAATTAGCACTTTTTGTTCAAAATTGGCAGTTAATAACCCAGGACAAGTGGGTACTAAACATCGTATCACAGGGATACAGATTCTATTTCCACACTCTGCCAATGACAAATGGTTGGCCAGACTTGCCAAAAAAACAATGGGCAGAGGCACAGAAACAGGTTACGTCCCTCATGGATATGGGGGCCATTCAGACAGTACCAGAACAGGAAAAAGGACAAGGTTTTTACTCAAGACTGTTCTTGGTACCCAGAAAGTACAAGGCCTGGCGGCCAATACTGGATTTATCAATTTTGAACACATAACCTAGACATTCCAAAATTCAAAATGCTCACTTTGCAACAGCTTCTGCCCATGCTGGTCAAGAATGCTTGGCTGGTGACTTTAGACTTAAAAGAGGCATACCTGCATGTCCCAGTAAGACAGTCGTGCATAAGATACTTCAGATTCAAGGCTGGCTTAATGCATTACCAATTCTCTGCACTGCCCTTTGTCTTATCTACTGCACCCAGGGTCTTTACAAAGTGCCTGGCACCAGTAATTGCATTTTGCAGACAAAGAAGTATTCAAATATATCCTTACTTGGACGACTGTCTCATCCAAGCAGAGAACAAGGACACTCTTCTACGACACCTGGCATTTGTGAAAAGGCTTCTAGCATGCCTAGGGTGCACAATAAACGAAAAGAAGTCACAACTGGTACCCTCTCAAAAGATAACATTCCTGGGTGCAAGCTTGCATACAACTGCCCAGATGGCTTACCTCACGCCAGACAAACAAAGGCAACTGACTACTTACTTCAAACTGATGGCAACAAAAACCCAGTCTTCTGCAAGACAAATTCTGCAGGCTGTGGGCTTCATGGCATCCTGCATCCTATAGGTTCATAGGTAGGTACTAGGCTATCGGCCATAGGGCCCATACAAGCCTAGCCAAAAAATGTACCCTGGATTTCGCCACCCAAGGGAATTATTTTCCTGTGCCCCTGTCGAGCAGAGCCGCAGAAGTGATCCCCGGGGTGAATTTCCCATTTCCCATCCAATCAAGATTTTTCTTGAAGAATGCTAATGAGGAGCTCTGTTTGACATAGATAGGTAGTCTGTTCCAGAGTATGGGAAGTCTCTGGCCCATACATGCCTAGCCAAAAAAAGTACCCTGGCTTTCGCCACCCAAGAAAATTATTTTCCTGTGCCCCTGTCGAGCAGAGCCACAGAAGTGATCCCCGGGGTGAATTTCCCATTTCCCATCCAATCATCAACATTTTTCTTGAAGAGTGCTAATGAGGAGCTCTGTTTGACATAGATAAGTAGTCTGTTCCAGAGTATGGGAAGTCTCTGGGACAGGAATCTATCCCTCCAGCATGTTCTGTTTATTGTGGTGACAAGGATGTTCATCGTGTTACCCTGCTGCAGTCATCACACTTGGGTTATCCTGTCGTCAGGCGGTCCCGCAGTCGGCCTGAATTCCAAAGTCTTGGTCCGGCGTCGGTTGCTGTCGCTTCTTCCCTGACGTCAGTGCACCAGGGGCATACAAGAGGCATCCGATGCCATTTTCTTCAGTCTTTCTTGCCGCGCGGTGCCCGAAGCAGAAGCAGTTCGCAAGTGCCAGTCGGCCGACACCTGAGATTTTTGAATCGTGTTTCAGTCCGAAGTCTTCAAAGCTAAGTACCCTGTTGGGGAAACTTTTCTTGCCTCAGTCCAATGTCAGAAAAAGTTAACAATTGCATTTCTTGTGGGAAGCAAATACCACATAAGGACTTTCATTCTTATTGTATACCTTGCCTAGGCCCAGACCACGACGTCACTGGTTGTCGGTTTTGTGCTAGGTTCAATAAGCGAACTATAAAGCGACGCTTTGATTTCGTACGTCACTACTTCGGTAGGAAATTTAATTACACTATGCCGTCGGAGCAACCGACTACCGGCGTGCATAAAAAACGCAAAGATAAAGACAGGCAGCCTAGATCCAGGCCAGACTCCGAGGCCTCGGCTGGGCCGTTCGCCGGTCCTCCGGTTTTCAGTGAGGCGCCTACGCAGCCCCTGGCTACCACAGACTTGGAACCCCAGACCGCTTCGGATTCTCTAGCAGAGAGTTCTAGGCCAATGCAGCCATTTACTTTAGGCCCTACCGACGACATTGCAGAAGGAGAAGCCAGTGCTGTAGAAAGACCTTCGGTTTCAGAAGGCGTCTTCAGACTGACTACTCTCACCATAAAATCTGATGCTAACATTAAGACTCCTCTAAAACCAATAAAGACTGCACTTCAGTCTCCAGTTCAAGGCCCCATGCCTAAGAAACAGATTCTTAAAATGGCTGAAGATTTGATTTCTTTAATCAGGGGTTCCCAACCCCGACAAAGGCCTAGACAAGAGGAGGATTATGCCTCCTCTGATCAAGTGTCTATTTCCTCAGGCTCCTCTGAGGAACAGGATTACTCCTTTCCCCCTTATGAAGATTCTGATGCTGAAGATTCCATTCCCTCAGCTTCTCCCCCTGAAGACTATTCCTTTGGGGAAACCTTACATACCATGAGGGAACATTTCCACTGGGAAGGTCAGGACTACTCCGACTCAAAGAAAAGGCTCCGAGAGTTTCTTTTACTTCCCCAGCACAGACCACTTGCTATCCCCCCAGTTTTAGACATTGTGAATGATGTTTATTTAGAATCTAGTCTAAATCCAGATTCTCTGCCTCCTGCTCCAGCCAAACACAAATTGCTTTACAAAAGCCCTGTTGCTGATCCAGAGACAATCTCCCAGGGTCCCAAAGGGGCTAAGGCTTCTATGGCCAAAAATCCTGTACCCTCTGAAAGGGACCCCAGAGCACTAGATAGGTGGGGGAAGAAGGTTTACACCTCAGCTACTCTGGCTATGAGACCACTGAATTGTCTATTTCACATGCTTAAATACCAGCAATTCCTAATGTTTCAAATAAAACAAAAGATGAGCACGCACCCTCAATAGTCTGAATTCAAGGAAATGCAGGATCTGTTGCATGCAGCTGAACAGGTGGGCAAACATACTTTACAATGTGGATTTGATTCCTTGGAAGCTTCCTGTAGAGCAGCTGTTACTTGGTCTGTTATATGTAGGCATGCTTGGTTAAAGGAACAAACTCTGCCTGATCATGTTAAAGCAAAGTTACTAGATGCACCCTTACAGCAGGATGTCGTATTTGGGGTTAAAGCAGAAGAGGTTTTAAAGAAAATGGAGGATAAGGCAAAATCTATGCAGACGGTCAAAGATTTCTTACAGGTACAGCCCCCACGGTTCAACAGAAATTGGCCAACAAAAAACTGGTCCTTTCCAGCTTCTGACAGACCACAGAGGGGTAAATACAGGCACCCAAGGGGCAGAGGACAAGCACAAATCCCTTACAAACCTCACCGATGGGGCACTGCAACACACAAGGGAGGAGAAGACAGGTCCCAAACTACTAGAAGGCAAACACAATGACTTAAACCTCAAACTGCCAAGTAAAACTCTCTTGACAGCTCCCTTGGGAGGAAAATTAGCACTTTTTGCAGACAACTGGCACATCATCACAAAGGACAAATGGGTCCTAGACATTATCTCACAAGGATACAGATTCCATTTCCACACCTTGCCAGGGATAAAAGGCATGCCAAACCTGCCACAAAATCAATGGGCAGAGGCACAAAAACAAATTACAGCTCTCATGGACATGAGAGCCATTCAACTGGTACCTACACAGGAGGCCAAGGATTTTACTCAAGGCTCTTTCTAGTCCCCAGAAAGGACAATACTTGGAGACCCATTCTGGACCTTTCTATTCTAAACACCTTCTTGCAAGTACCCAAATTCAAGATGCTAACATTACAGAAGCTTCTTCCCATGTTGGGCAAGAAAGCTTGGCTAGTAACGTTGGACCTCAAGGAGGCATACCTGCATGTCACTATCAGACAAAATTGCAACCCATTACCAATTCTCTGCACTGCCCTTTGGCTTATCTACTGCGCCCAGGGTCTTCACAAAATGCCTGGCACCAGTAATTGCATACTGCAGACAAAGGAATTCAAATATACCCATACCTGGACGACTGCCTCATCCAAGCAGAAAGCAAGGACACTCTCTTACATCATCTGGCTTTTGTAAAACACCTTCTAAGTTGCCTAGGGTACACAGTAAAGGAAAAGAAATCAAAACTAGTGCCCTCACAAAATATGACATTCCTGGGTGCCAGCTTGAATACAACGGCCCAGATGGCTTACCTGACGCCAGACAAACAACTACAACTAACTCAATACTTCAAAACAATGGCAACAAAGACCCAACTCCCTGCAAGAAAAATTCTGCAGGCCTTGGGCTTCATGGCATCTTGCATACTACTAATACCATTTGCAAAACTGCATATGAGGAAATTACAATGGTACCTAAAAAGCGTATGGACTCAACACAGCTTGGAAACAATGACACCTCTCATTCCCTGCCTTCAACAGGAGTTTCTATGTTGGTCACAGGCATGTCACCCCAACAAGGGTCAGCCTTTCACCTTACCCCCAGCCAGGCAAACTATGACAGATGCATCGGACTATGCCTGGGGGGCACACATGGCAGGACGGTGCGTTCAAGGCATATGGACTGTAGATCAAAGGAATCTGCACATCAATCAAAAAGAAATGCTAGCTGTACAGAATGCCCTGACAGCCTTCAAGGATCTCTTACATCCAGGACAGCTTATAATAAGGACAGACAACACCACAGTAATGTGGTACATAAACAAACAAGGGGGGTACACACTCCTACCCTCTATGCAGACAAGCAAAGACCTTGTGGAACACTGCACTGGCTTACCAAGTTCAATTACAAGCTCAATTCCTGCCAGGAAAAAAGAACACATTGGCAGGCGACCTAAGCAGAAACATCATGGATCCCCACGAGTGGAAACTGGATCCACAAGTATTTGCAATGATAACTCAAAAATGGGGACACCCACACATAGGCCTGTTTGCCAGCCCCCAAAACTATCAGCTATCAAAATTTTGCACAAGGACATTTCACCATCAAGCTTGGAAAGTGGACGCACTCTCATTCAGTTGGAAAATGCTGTCAGTATATGCCTTCCCTCCATTGTCCCTTCTCACAAAGGTGCTGCTGAAAGTCAGGATGGAGAGACTCCGAATGATACTCATTGCCCCAGACTGACCACACCAGCACTGGTACCCACTATTAAGGAATATGGCCCAGGGCCCACCATGGATTTTACCACAAATTTCTCATCTGCTCACACAGCAAGACAGTCAGATTCTACACAGCCAGCTCAAAACCTTAAATTTGGCTGCATGGCAATTCTCCTAAGCAACCAGCCAGCTCCTCTTTCACAAGCAGTTATGGATGTTATTCTGGAGGCCAGGAGGCCCAGCACCAGGAAAGCCTACTCAGACAAATGGAAAAGGTTTTGCGCCTGGAACCAAGCTAAAGGCCAAAATACCCTTCAGCCGGACATACCTCAGATTCTACAATATTTAACTGAGATGTTACACAAAGGGCTTTCTTTTTCATCTATTAAAATCCACGCCTCAGCTATTTCAGCTCACTGCAACACGGATCCTCCCTTATTTTCACATCCACTTCTAAGGCAGTTTCTCAGAGGGGCCAAAAACATTAGGCCTCCCAGGAGAGCACCAACACCAACTTGGGACCTCAATTTTGTTCTAGAAAAACTTACGCTACCTCCTTTTGAGCCAGCTTTCTCAGCTGACTTAAAGTTTGTATCATGGAAGACTGCCCTGCTGCTAGTAATTACTTCAGCCAGAAGAGTCTCAGAGCTTCAGGCTCTAATGGCGGTAGAGCCTTTCCTCATTTTTCATCATGACAGAGTTTCTCTATGAACTAACCCCTCCTTTATGCCTAAGGTGGTATCCAGTGTGGCTTTAAATCAAACCATCCATTTACCCACCTTCTTTCCAAATCCGCAGAACAAAGGAGAAAGCCTCCTGCATTCCTTGGACATTCACAGGCAGCTACGTTACTACTTGGATAAAACTTAGGTTTTCAGAAAATCTGACCAGCTTTTTGTATCCTATGCTACAGCATCACAAGGAAAGGCTATCTCAAAACAGACCATTTCCAAATGGATAGGACATTGCAGACGTTTTTGCTACACCACCATGGAAAACCAGCTCCTGCTAGCATTAGGCCCCACTCCACCAGGGCAGCAGCTACATCTACAGCCTTCCTCAGGGGGGTGCCTACCAAGGATATTCTGGAAGCTGCAACTTGGAGTTCAGTACACACCTTCACCAAACACTATCACTTACCACTTTACTCTAAGACTAGAGCTGGCTTCGCCACTGCAGTTTTGCAGGGCCTTCTAGCCTCCTCTAACCCTGTTTGACTCCACCTCCCATCCTTAGCTTTGGGATTCTACCCAAGTGTGATGATTGCAGCAGGGTAACACGAACATAGTACAGTTTTGTACCTACCATAAATGTAGATGTTTGAGTGTATACCCTGCTGCAGTCCAGGTTACCCTCCCTCCATCCCCTCTGACCTAACTAAAACCTTTCTATACCTCAAAATCTGATACAACCTTTGTGGTGTATTTGCTTATAACTGGAGGGATGTTTTGCTTGTGCTACTCTTTTAGTTTTGGTACTATCTACTGACCACCTTTTGTGGGGGCACCTGACATCTGGGGCAAGAAAAACTGAAGACGTCAGGGAAGAAGTGACAGCAACCGACGCCGGACCAAGACTTTGGAATTCAGGCTGACTGCGGGACCGCCTGACAATAGGATAACCCAAGTGTGATGACTGCAGCAGGGTATACACTCGAACGTCTACATTTATGGTAGGTACAAAACTGTACTTTTAGGTCCCTAGAGCGTGTAGCTCGGAGGGACTGAGATTTCTTTAAGTGGAGCATGTCCAACAGCTCTGGGTTTGACATAGCTTTGTATGTTAGGCAGAGATCGTCCCTGAGTAGGCGATATGCGATGGAGTAAAGCTGTAGTTTTTTGAGACGGTCTGCATAGGGCATCTGTTTGAGGCCAGTAATCCTCTTTGTGAGGTATTTCTGGGGTCTTTCCAGTTGTTGTAGATGTCTTGTGAGGTACATACCAGAAGGGGGGTTGTACTCTATAATGGGTCTAATGAGTGATGAGTAGAGGGGAACAAGGACCTCTTTTTTTCTGGATGAGAATCCTTTTGTGATGAGATGAGCCACATAGAAGGATTTCCTGACCACTGTGGCAATGTGATTATCAAAGGAGAGACTACTGTCCACCTGTGTCCCAAGGTCTCTTATCACATTTTCGGCATTAAGTAGACTACCAGCTATGTGGTAGTTCATGGGTACAGAGTTTTTACCAAAGGGGATGACAATACACTTTTTGGCATTGAGCTTCAGGCCATGGCTTTGACACCAGGTATCTGTCTCAGTGAGGCCCTTTTGTAGTTTGTCCACATCCTTAGGAGTTTCGATTATGGCTCCTAGTTTGCAGTCATCTGCAGACTTTGTTAGCCAAAGACCTTCTGTGTTGGCCTGCACCTCAGAGAAGTAGATACCAAACAGGAGAGGACCCAGGACTGAACCCTGTGGTACTCTACTTGTCACTGGTCTGATGTCGGATTTGGAATCCGCTACTTTCACAGTGTGGGTTCTGTCCATGAGCCAGTTGGCAACCCATCTTGTGACATAGGGATTTATACCTAGTTTAGTGAGCTTATCTATAATTCCAGAGTGGGGGATGGTGTCGAAAGCCTTGGCGAGATCTAGATAAGCTGTGTGAACCATTTTACCCTCATCTATGGCTTTGGTGACTGCTTCAAAGAAGTCAGTCAGGTTTAGGAGACATGATCTGCCTTTTACAAATCCAAACTGGGTAGGGTCCAGAGTTTGGAGATTACCAATGTCTTTGTTTATGAGTTCCACGATGATACATTCCATGGCCTTGCAGACCAGGCTCTTCAGGCTAATGGGGCGGTAGTTCCCGGAGTCCGTCGTGGGTCCCCCTTTGTGGAGTGGGATTACCGTCACGGTGCGCCATTCAGTGGGTACAAAGCCTGAGGTGAGGCTATGATTGAACATGGTACTTAGGTAGGGTGCCAGTTCATTCTGTAGTTCGTGTAGAACGCAGCCTGGGATATTGTCAGATCCCATGGATGCTGTGTTCTTGGCTTTGGAGAGTGTGTTTTTTACCTGTGTAGCCGTGATTATAGGAACTTTGCATTCTTCCGGTATAGAAATGGACCCTCTAGGGGGTGAGAGGGGGGTAAAGTTAGCACTGAATCTATCTGCTAGGATGTTGGCAATATCAGTTGGTTCTGTATATTCAGTGCCATTGTGCTGTAACTCAGAGCAGATCTGAGTGTTCCCATTTAGATTCTTGACATAGCTATAGAATGCTTTGTGGTTGTCTTTAGAGTCAGTGACAATTTTGTTTTCGTAACTAGCTTTGGAGGATTTTGAGGGATCTCAGCTTCTTACTGAGACTGACCAGGGAGTTCCTCCAGTCATGGAATTTTACTCTTTTTTGCAACAGTTTCTTTCTTCTGTTGTAGAGTTTGTTTATGGCAGAGGACCACCAGAATGGCTTCCCCTTTTTGGAGGATAACATCTTGGTTCTATTAGGGATAGCATGATCCATGCACTCGTGTAAGTGCTTATAAAGTGCATTTGTGTAGGATTCGGTAGTCATACCTCTATTGTCCATCTGCATGGGTGTCATGAAGTTTGCCTCTTCTGTCTTAAGAAGTGTGAAGTTGGCTTTGGAGAAGTTTTTTACAATGGTTTCCCTAATTGGGGGTGGGGTTGGGATGTGGATGTCTAGACTGATTAGCTTGTGGTCGGATCTGACCAAGAAGGAATTGACCTCTGGTGTGGAACACCGGTTTCCTATGTTGGTAATGACCAGGTCTAGGATATTGCTGCCCCTGGTGGTGGTGTGAATAAGTTGATCCAAGGCGTTGGAATTTATGAATTCTAGAAATTGTTGAGCAAAAGAGTTGGTACAAGAGTAGTTTTCCCAGTTAATAGTGGGGTAGTTGAAATCGCCCATTATTAGGGTGTTGGGTTGTACCCTAATACTTTCCAGTGTATCAAGAAATGAGGAGTGTGAATCCTGGGGCATGGTGGGGGGTCTGTAGCAAGCTACAATTTGGATTGCGGTCTTGCCCAGAGTTGGTTGCACTTGAATAATCTTGGATGCATTATGCTGTGCAACTAGCCTGGAGGTGTGGTTATCCTTAATGAATACGGACACGCCTCCACCTTTAGTGCTTCTCTCTGGGTTAGGTGGCCGAAAGGTGTGGTATGATTTGAAGCCTGGTAATGCAGGTGTGCTCTCTGGAGCTTTGAACCAGATCTCTGTCACTGCACAGATGTCAATGTTCTCCATTTTAAGGAGTGCCTCGATGAGTGCATTTTGAGGTTTAGACTAGCATTGAGTAGCATTACCCTCAGATTTTGCTTGCTTGTACCTGTTACGGTGGTGAATTTGTCATTTGAACCTTGCCTAAAAAAGGCACTATAGGGGTGGCAAGAGCCTTAACCAGTATCCGGAATCCTAAGGGCGACAGGTGCAGGCCATCTCTGGCAAAGCGTTGTGGACTGACGATCATGTCGTCCCAGGCAGACAAATACTGGATCCCCTTAGAATGACACCAGAAGCTTAGCCAATTGTTGAAGTCAATCATTTTGTCCTTGTACTGTAGTATCATTCTGGGTGATGGCAGGATGCTCCTCCATGTCTCTTTTCATGTAGTCCAGGGAGGTACGTCTCAGGTCATTCACGCCAACATGGACAATGACAGTATCATATTTGTACTTATTGTGGAGTGACCTGAGTGCATGCGTTATGTGGCAGATCCTGGCACCTGACAGGCAGCTGACAGTCTAGTGAGTGGAACTCAGTGTGCCTGACTATAGAGCCACCTATGACTAGAGTGTTGGGTACGTTGTTATGCCTTATGGGCTGTGGTTGAGTGGCACACTGAGTTTGTGGGCTATGTGTCATTTGGGTTGTGTTGGGGGGGTGGTGTTTGCTTGTGTTTATGCCTTGGATGCATGTCCCTGATGCTTGGGCAGGTTTTTATTGAGAGCCTCCGCGAATGTAGGTGTGTGTTTTGTGTTTCTGTGTGTGTGTTTTGGTGGTGTAGGTTTTGAGGGACTATGTGATGAGTGTGGTGTGGTGCAATTGTTTACCTTCTCCTCTTGACTGTCTAGTCCAGTCTTGGGTGAAGAGAGCTTTGCTTCCAGTTTGGCTATATAAGTGCATCTCTCACAGGTTGTAGTGTTGGGTGGTAGGAGGAGAGGGTTGTCTGTGTACATGAGGCAATTGCTGCATTGCCCCAAGATGCCCAGATTCATCAGGTAGACAGGAGAAATCACTGGGAGCTGACCCTTAGATATGCCTGGATAAGTGCTTATTTATTAAGTACTAAAAACTGCTTTCCTCTAGACAAGTGAGGAAAGTTGAGTGCTGTAGTAATTTGTAGCTTATGTAGTGCTTACAATGAGTTCTGAACAAGTGCTGAGTTCAAAGAAACAGATTTGAGTGCTGAAACTAGAAAACTGGCTAGTTATAAGAAAAAAAAACTAAGCTAGAAGGCTTCCCTCCAACACAGAAGGGCTTGGGGGCTCAGAAGCCTACAAACAGTCTATACCACTTAACAGGAAAGGCAGGAAACAAGTTTAATTTTTTTTTCTGTTTCCCAGATGCTCTCTTTGTACACAGTAGGAGTGCCTGAAATCAGAATATGATCTCTCTGCACTCAGTTGAGTGAGCAAATGAGATGGGCCCAGAAGGAGTATCCAAACACAAATTTACAAGAGGGGTGGGCAGTTTCAAAGCCACTAAGATTAACACCAATACAAAAACAGGGAGGGTGGGTCGGTGGGACTAACTGAAGAGCAGAGTCAAAACTTCCAGTTCAGTTAATATTCCTGCAGCACAGTTAAATCAATTTAAATACTGTATTATTTGAAAAAAAGTGCAGATAAAGGTACTTAAATTCTCTTATACATCCAGTTGAATACAGCTAGATCTTAGCCGGCCAAAGCTGAGGTTTTTAAGCAGAAAATATTTCAAACTGTACCACTTAAATACTAATTCCATATGCAAGACTGCATATGAGGAAACTTCAATGGTACCTAAAAAGTTTATGGAGTCAACATTCGCACAGTCTGGAAACAATGAATGTTAAGTTGTTTATCTTGCCTTCGTTCTTGCTGGTTGGGATCGGAGTCGATCCTCGGCTCCGACTCGGCCATCTTCTTCGGCTCGAGAGCTGTTTACTGGCTTGAGGCTACCCCTTATCCCATGATGCCTAGCGGTAGCTACCCAGATCTCGTTTGCCGCTTCAGCTGCAAGGTGTCGTTTTTCTCGCTCAGGTTCATATAAAGCTTCTTTATAGAACTTTTTTACTAAAAATAGTCTTTTTCCTAGGGGTTATTGTTAACTTTTAGTCTTATTTTTTGGTTGTGTTAGCTAGTGTGTATTTGTAGCTTCCTTCCCTTCCTTATCGAACTCGTTTAACTTAGAGAGTTCTCCTCCTCCCCCCTTCTTATCCTTTCTTGTCAGGTTAGCCGTTTAGGTTAGAGGCTTTCCTTCTCTTTTCTTTATAGGCTAGCCGTTTGAGTTAGAGGCTTTCCTATCAAAAAAAAAAAAACTTTAGCTTTAGTCTGTTAGTATACTGGGTTTTTCTGTAGACTGTATTTTGATTTGTTAGCTATTGTTGTATTTCTTGTTACAGGATGTCAAAAGAATCTAAAGTGTCTGGGTTCAAGAAGTTTGACTCATGCTGTCAGAAAATGTCTCTGACAGATGGGCACACTTCTTGCGTCTATTGTTTAGCCGCTGTGCACCTGCAGGACTCTTGTTCTATCTGCCATGCATTTAGTCCAAGAGTTCTGCAGGAGCGTAAGAATAAGCTTATTCTTAGGGGGTTTTTAAAGCCTCAGGATTCACTGGCCAAGACTCAGCCTGTGAAATCCCCCAAATCTACCAAATCATCGGCTCCAAGTTTGGAGCCGTCTTTCGTTCAGACTCTACCTGCTACTTCAGTTCAGACTCTACCTGCTACTTCAGTTCTGGCTGGAACCGATAAGACTATCTCCCCGTCAGCTCCATCAGAATCTTCGGAGCCTTTGTGGAACCACAAAAGGCTGAGGTCCCCTTCTTTGGAATTGATACATTCAGCTCCTCGGTCTCCCCTGCTTCAGAGCGAGCGCAGTCACAGATCTTCTCACTCCTCTCGATCCTCTAGGCTGTCGGATCACGACGTGAAAAGAGTGGTCAGTAGGTTGCTAAAGTCGCAGGCACTTGCCAAGATGTTGTCCAGCCCTCCTCAACAGGTGTCTGCTCTGTCCACTTCTATCGATGTTCCTCCTCTGACTCCATTGAGCTCGGAGCCGGAGTTCGTTGGGGTTCGAGTAGTGGAACCGTCGGCTCTGATAACTGTCTCCTTCGGTTCCGTTATCGGCTCCAATTCCCTCGATGGTACCATCCTTCGAGGGATCTGGGCATCGGGGCTCCCTCGTCGGCTCCGAGGGGGCGAGTGGCGTCAGACCTTTGTCTGGCCCTATTCTCCCTCTCGGAGCTTTGGCGCAGGTGAGCTTGGCTCCTACATCGGCCTCGGAGCCATCTCCCTCGCTGCGGAGAAGTATTCCAATTTCCTCAGAACCGGAGCCTTCTCTGCATCATGGCAGGGATGCCTTCGATGTCATGAGGAGTGTGCTGGCCACTGAGTTAGCTCCACTATCGGCCCCATCAGCTCTGTCCCCTGTAGTGCCTGTGCCAACCTCTGCTCCTCCTCTAGACCCCAAGCATGGGGAACCGGCACTCCAGGGCACCCCATTGGGTATTTCCTTTTCTTCTGAGGCCTCCCCTGATCATTTAGAGGAGGCCCCTCGTAAGAAGAAGTGCAAGAGGAAGCACATTGACTCCCCTGAGTCTGTCACTTCTGATACAGACTTAGATGATTCGGAAGGGTCCCCGAGATCCCCCTCGGAAGATGTTTCCTTTTCGGACATCCTAGAAATACGTAAGCAGAGGGGGAACTGGAATCCCCTAGCCCCTACCGAAGATGAGTCTGTATTCCTGGATGCGTTCGGTTCCCGACCTTCCACCTCCTGGGTTTCTCCGCCTTTCGATCCACTTATGTCAGTGGTGGCTCGAAAGGCTTGGTCAGCCCCGGATACAGTGGAACCAACTCTGAGGAGACCTGGCAAGTTCATCACAGCACCCCATGATAAGCAGTTCCTTACCAAAGGTGTTCCTGTTGATGCCATGGTGGTAGCAGCAGCCACCAAAAAAGCGTTAGCGGAAATCTCTTCATCTGTCTATCCTCCTAACAAGGAGTTTAGGACCATGGACAGATACGGGAAGCGAATGTTTGCTTCAGCGACCTTTTCTATGAGGTCACTGAACTACTTATGCCATTTTACCCGGCTTCAGAGGGATCTCCTTAAAGAGCTCGGAGATACCCTTCAGGATCCATTAGCTGAGGGGGCTCAAGCTAAAGTGGCTTCCCAGCTGGCGACTCTTAATTCTGTAGTCAGCTCCTCCATGGGGCTCATTTAATATGCAGCCGATGGTGCGAGTAGAGCCGCAGGTTCGGGCGTGGCCCTTAGGAGACATGCATGGATGCGGCTGTGTAATTTTGCAGAACCCTTTAGAGCGTCATTCACCAACATCCCCTTTGATGGGTCCTTTCTTTTTGGACCACAGATGAAAAACACTTTGACTAGGTGTGAGCAAGAAGGCAAGACTCTCTCTGCCGTGGGAGTCCATTTTTCCACTCCTTCCAGACCATACTCCAAGGGTCAGAAGAGTGGTAAAATGTGGTTCCGAAAATCCCAGGGAGCCTCGCCTGACACACGTAGCGATTTTTCCTCCAGGGGCAGAGGGGGAAACAATAACAACAGGTGCCGCCCTCATGGCAGAGGAGGTCCGCAGAACCAGGGCAACAGAGAATCCTTCTCTGAGAAGCCCTTTCAGCATCACTGAAGGGTTGCCCAGCTGCCCGCCTCTGGAGGCAGTCGGGGGAAGACTTTCACTGTACCCAAAAGCCTGGCAAAATTTAACGCAAAACAAATGGGTACGGTCCATTATATCTGGAGGTTACAAAATTCCCTTCTCTCAACCCCCCTTACCACCAAATCCCTTTCAAATGTTCCACCCAATCTGAGGGACCAAGCAGTCATAGAAGTTTCAAAACTGCTAGAAAAAAAGAGTCATCCAGGAAGTCCCGGCAGACCAACACGGATCCGGAACTTACTCAAGGTTCTTTTTGGTACCAAAAAAGACAGGGGACTGGAGACCGATTCTGGATCTCAGCAGACTAAACAGGTCTGTTCAAAGAACAAAGTTTTGTATGGTCACGCTACAGTCCATTTTACCCTTTCTGGGTCAGGACAACTGGATGTGCTCCACAGATCTTCAGGATGAGTACTACCATATCAAAATGGACAGGCGCTCCAGGAGATTTCTTCACTTCCGGCTGGGAGCCATTCATTACCAGTTCAGAGCTCTGCCCTTTAGTCTCACCACAGCCCTCAGGGTGTTCACCAAATGTATGGCAGTGGTCACAGCTCACCTGAGACGTCGAGGATTCCAGGTGTTTCCATATCTAGACGACTGGCTCCTCACTGCTTCTACCAGGCATCAACTTCTGCATGCCAGGGACTACACAATCACAATCTGCTCCCAGTTAGGCCTTACAATAAACTTCGAAAAATCTGCCTTGTTGCCCTGTCAATCTACCACCTATATAGGAGCAGACTTAGACACAAGGAACATGTCCGCAAGGCTACCGCCAGGAAGGGTGGCTACAATTCGCTGGCAAGTACAAATTTTAATGCAGAGCAAAAGAATCCAAGTCAGGTTCGTCCTTCAAACACTAGCCCGCTTTCACATGAGGATCCTTCAGTGGCTTCTGTTCACACAGTGGTCTTTCCAAGAGCTGCCCATATCTCACATGATCATGATTACAGAAGCATGCAAAAGGCACCTTTCCTGGTGGATGGTCTCCCCACTAGTGACTCAGGGTAGACCCTTCATTCAGCCCCCTCTGGTTGCCACAGTGACCACAGATGCCTCCCTGATAGGGTGGGGGGGGGGCATTATCAGGGCAGGACAGTCCAAGGCACTTGGCAGCCTCACGAGTACCATCTGCATATAAACATCCTAGAAATGAGAGCAGTGCTCCTAGTGTTGCAAGCTCTTCAGGACTCTGTCCCTTCTGGGACCATTGCAATTCAAACGGACAACATGTCAGTGGTGTGGTACATCAACAAGCAGAGCGGAACCAGGTCCTACCCCCTGTGTCGAGAAGCACTCAGACTCTGGCAGTGGGTGATTTCCTCCCAATGATTTCTGATTGCAACGCACATCCCTGGGAGGTCCAACGTCATAGCGGACAGGCTCAGCAGAGCTATTCTCATGGCTCACGAGTGGTCTCTGAATCAGATAGTTGCTGATCTGATCTTCCGCAAATGAGGACAGATTTGCTGCGATCTTTTTGCAATCCCCTTCAGCAGCAAATGCAGCAACTACTTCTCCCTTCTTCCGCTTCCAGGTCACACACCCAGAGACGCTCTAGTCCACGATTGGCCTTAGGGACTTCTTTATGCCTTTCCTCTGTTTCCCCTGATTCCGAAACTCATACAGAAAGCAATATCGTTGGGTTGCAAAATGATCCTCATTGTCCCCTACTGGCCTTGACAGATATGG
The DNA here is from genome assembly GCF_019279795.1 of Protopterus annectens. Classification (NCBI taxonomy): domain Eukaryota; kingdom Metazoa; phylum Chordata; order Ceratodontiformes; family Protopteridae; genus Protopterus; species Protopterus annectens. Next base: position 26,667,669 of record NC_056732.1, on the reverse strand, counting down.
TTTTTGTTCCTGCACCATTACCTTTTCGATCAGCCCTGGACTCTGGATCCGATTCCAGACCTACTGTTTCATCACTCAGGCAGGCTGCATCAATCCCTCCAAACACTCCAGCTCACAGCTTGGTTGCTCCACTTCCAACCTTAGCCAGGCTTCCCAGCATTTCCCCGGCCGTACGTGAGATTGTCTCCTCTCACAAGTCCACAACTAGAAAAACTTATGCTAGCAAATGGAAACGTTTTTCTTGTTGGGCAGAGGCTAGGAACGTAGATCCCTTTTCAGCCCCAGTCCACGACATTTTGGAATTCCTAGCACAACTTTTTCATTCTGGGTCTGCTTCTGCTACAATCAGGGTTCAATTGGCGGCCATTTCTAACTTTCATGTTGGGTTGTCTAATTCAAATATTATGTCTCATAAGCTCTGTAAAGCCTTTTTAAGAGGAACTACTCTCCTTAGACCTCCAGTGAGAGATCCCCCTCCTCCTTGGGACCTTAATTTGGTACTAACCTCCTTAATTATGCCCCCCTTTGAACCTGCAGCATCCTGCTCCATTAAGTTTCTATCTTGGAAAACACTCTTTCTGGTAGCTATTACTTCAGCCAGACGGGTCTCTGAACTTCAGGCACTATGTGTTCATCCTCCATACTTGGTTTTTCATAAGGACAGGGTTGCTCTGAGGACTAATCCTTCGTTCCTTCCAAAAGTCTGCTCAGAAAATAATTTAAACCAATCTATAGACCTTCCTGTGTTTTTCCCTAACGACACCAACAAGGCAGAGTACAAATTACACCAATTGGATGTTCATAGACAATTGCGTTTTTACTTGCACAGGACTAAGGAAATAAGGAAATCGGACCAATTATTCCTTTCCTATGCTCTAAGCAAACAAGGTCTCCCAGTTTCCAAGGTGATCTTATCCAGGTGGTTGTCTAACATTTTTACTCTCATTTATCAATTGAGAAACAAAGAGTTGCCTATCAAACCTAAAGGTCATTCTACTAGGGCTTTGGCCACCTCTGTAGCCTTCTAATCTAGGTTGCCCATGGATTTTATCTGTGCAGCTGTTACGTGGGCAAATCCTCATACCTTTATTTCTCATTACAAGCTAGATATGGTCTCCAGGAGCAAAGCTGACTTTGGTTCCACTGTTCTGAAGAGTCTGATCCAATGAGCCGCCCAGGATTGTAGGTGCTAGGGATGCTGTCCCAACCAGCAAGAACGAAGGCGAGATAGACATCTTAACATAAAGAAGTTATGTACCTACCATAACGTTCCATGTTAGTTGTCTTCATCTTGCCTTCTTTTTTGCATCCCACCCTCTGTCCCCCTGTCCTATTGGATCGAAAGGAGTTCTGGTTTCACTGGCTGAGTGTTCTCTGGTTTGTTTTCTCTACTGACTTAGAGAGTATGACAGGTATGCTCAACCTGTTTGTTTGGACAGGTTGATTCTCTGGCTATGTCTGGGGTTACCTATTTCAAATGAGATCTGGGTAGCTATCGCTAGGCATCATGGGATAAGGGTAGCCTCGAGCCAGTGAACAGCTCTCAAGCCATATAGAAGTTGGCTAAGTCAGAGCCGAGGATTGGCTCCGATCCCAACCAGCAAGAAAGAAGGCAAGATGAAGACAACTAACATGGAACGTTATGGTAGGTACATAACTTTTTTCCTCTCATCCCTGCCTGCAACAGGAGTTTCTATGGTGGGCAAAGGCATGTCACCAAAACATGGGACGGCCCTTCACTCTACCCCCTGCCAGCCAAACCTTAACAACAGACGCATCAGATTATGCATGGGGGGCCCACATGGCAGGAAGATGCATTCAGGGCATATGGGCACCAAATCAAATGCATCTACACATCAACCAGAAAGAGATGCTAGCTGTTCAAAATGCCCTAACAGCCTTCAAGGAATTACTTCATCCAGGACGACTACCGATAAAGATGGATGACACCACAGTCATGTGGTATATAAACAAGCAAGGGGGCACACACTCGTACCCCCTTTGCAGATTAGCCATGGCACTGTGGGACACAGCTTTGACCTACCAAATAAATCTTCAAGCTCAATTCCTGCCAGGAAAACAGAACACTCCGATTTAAGCAGAAACTTGATGGATCCTCACGAGTGGAATTAAATCCACAAGTATTCAGCATGATAACAGAGAAATGGGGGAGCCCAGACATAGATCTATTTGCCTCTCCTCAAAATTATCAATTGAAAAGATTCTGCACAAGGACTTATCACAGACAAGCATGGGAAGTGGACGCCCTATCTTTCAGTTGGAAAAACCTGTCAGTTTATGCCTTTCCTCCTCTGCCTCTTCTACCCAAGGTCCTCCTAAAAGTCAGACAAGAGAAGCCAAAGATGATATTAATTGCCCCGGACTGACCACACCAATACTGGTACCCAATCCTAAGGAACTTGTCTCAATACCCAGCTTGGACCTTGCCTCGAAGACCACAACTACTGTCCCAGCAAAACAATCAGATCCTGCACAATCAACTACAGATTCTAAACCTGGCAGCATGGCTAATCATATAATCATACAAACGACACCTCGCAGTAAAGCTGTGATTGATGCCATTTTGGAAGCCAGAAGGCCTAGTACTAGAAAATCTTATGTTGACAAATGGAAGAGATTCTGTGCTTGGAATCAAGCACAAGGAACTGATACAGCAGAACCACATATTCCTCAGATATTACACATATTCCTCATATATTACAATACTTAACTGAGATGCTTGACAAAGGCCTATCTTTCTCATCAATCAAAATCCATGCCTCTGCCATTTCGGCTCATTACAATGCAGAGCCACCTATCTTTTCTCATCCTTTACTAAAGCAGTATCTTAGAGGAGCCAAAAACCTAAGGCCTCCTAGAAGATCCCCATTACCTGCATGGGACCTAAATTATGTGTTGGAAAAGCTCACCCTGCCTCCATTTGAACCAGCCGCTACCACTGATATAAAGTTCTTATCATGGAAGACAGCTCTGCTACTAGCAATTACTTCAGCAAGAAGAGTTTCAGAGCTACAGACCCTCATGGCTGTAGAGCCTTTTATCATATTTTACCCAGACATGGTGTCTCTGAGGAGAAATCCTACTTTTATGCCTAAGGTGGTTTCCAGTGTGGCTCTTAACCAAACTATTCATCTGCCAACTTTTTATCCAAATCCGCAGAACAAAGAGGAGATAATTTTGCATTCCTTGGATGTACACAGACAGCTAAGATTCTACTTGAGCAGGACAAAAGCTCTAAGAAAAACCGAGCAATTACTGCAGGATCAGAAGGAAAAGCTATCTCAATGCAGACAGTTTCAAAGTGGAAAAGCTACTGCATCCGTTTCTGCTACTTACACCATGGTAAATCTGTGCCCAAGGGCATTAGGTCTCATTCCACCAGAGCTGCAGCTACTTCGGCAGCCTTTCTCAGAGGAGTACCAACCAAAGACATTCTAGACGAGGCTGCTACTTGGAATTCTGTTTACACCTTTACAAAGCATCACCATTTGCCTCTCTACTCTAAGTCCAGGGCAGGCTTTGCCACTGCATTGCTGCAGGATCTTATAGCCGCACCTAATGCTGTTTAGCTCCAGCCTCCCAACCATAGCTTTGGGATTCTACCCAAATGTAATGACTGCAACAGTGAAACAGGAAGAACATAGTACAGTTGTGTACACTTACCATAAATGTAGATGTTCGAGTGTATTCAGTGTTGCATTCCAGGTTATCCTCCCGCCATCCCCCTGTCATTCTACAGTTTATCTTTCCTTCTCTATCTTCTACAGCCTATGTGGTGTATTTGCTTGTAGATGAAGTTAAAGTTTATATTGATGCATGTATATATATGTATATATATATATAATATTGCTACCTTTTTGGGGTCACCTGACATCGGGGGCAAGAAAAACTAAAGAAAATGGCGTCGGCTGCATGTTTTATACCCCTGACGACCTGACATCATGGAAGAGGAGACAGCAACCGGCACAGGACCCAAGTCTTTGGAATTCAGGCCGACTGAGGGCAACCTGCCAGCAGATTACCCAAATGTAATGACTGCAACAGTGAATACACGAAGAACATATACATTTATGGTAAGTGTACACAACTGTACTTTTTAGGTTCCTGGTTACTTTATATGTCTAGTGTGCGCTATCACAAACAAGATCTGAGTAGCTGATGCGCTGGGCATTCTGGGATAAGGGTTAGCCTCGAGCCAGTAAATAGCTCTCGAGCTATAGTAGTAGGCCGATTTGGAGCCGAGGATCGGCTCCGAACCCCAACAGCAAGAAGGAAGGTGAGATGAAGGACAACTAACATGGAATGTTATGGTAGGTACATAACTTATTTTTCCTGACAGGGATTTCGCCTGTGACCCTCTTAGATTTGAGCAGTCAGTAACTAAGATCTTGAGTTTAGGCAAGATCCTTTATATTGGGTTTCTCTGTATGGGGTACACACAACTAGGCTTATAAAAACCTTCGGGTCAGTATCCCAGTAACCACCTATCAACAGTCTTCCCAACGAAGATGTATTAATAAAACTCATGTCCCATCCCTCTTGAAAAAGTTTTTTTGTTATCCCACTACATGAGGGTGGGAATTCTACTGAATTATGTAACTACAGGGCTATAGCAATACTGTCAACTTTATCCAAAATTCTTAAATAAATACATCTACAAACAACTCCTCCACCATTTACTTGTAAACAATCTACTCTGTCTTACCCAATATGGTTTCAAACTAACACACAGTACCTCCACGGCTCTCTTATCTTTTACTGATTCAGTCAGTAAAACCCGAGACATGGGTAGGTTTGTCTCATCCCTATTCCTTGATCTGTCTAAAGCTTTTGATACTGTCTCTCATCCTCAGCTGCTATCTTAACTCTCCTTCTCTCGCCTTTGCTCTATGGACAATACCTTAAAATGGTTCTCCAGTTGTCTGACAAACATCAGTCCTTATCTACCTGTCATCACTGGTGTTCCTCAGGGCTCCATCCTAGGCCCTTTCCTCTTCAACGTATTTATTAACAACCTTTCATCTGCCTCTAAACATGCAACTCTAATCCAGTATGCTGATGACTCTACTCTAATCTGGTCCTCTAACAATGTTACTCAACTACAAACTGTAAGGCAAGATGCCTTTAACTCCATGGAAGCCTGGTTTACCAGTAACCTGCTCTTACATCATCACAAGAAGACTAAACTCCTATTATTCTTTCCTAAACCATATTCTCTTGACAAACTAACCTTCAGAATCTCATCACTAAACAACATAGCAATTGAGAATCTTAGCCTTTCCTTCTGATCCTGCAGCATATGACACTAGTAATTGCTCAGTTTTTCTTGGAGCTTTAGACCTGCTCTCAAATTGACCTATCAAAAACTTGGCATGTTACATAGGGTTAAACAATTCCTAGCTAACTCTACGAAAGCTAAACTCGCCACCACATACCTCTTACCTTCGCTGCTTTATGCCTCTCCTATTCTAACTAACCTCAACTCCTCCATGAAAGCCAAACTCAACCAATGTTACAACAAAATAGCAAAGTTTGCCACAGGCCAACCTCATAAAGCTCATCACTGCTTAACTCTTAAACTACTTAACTGGCTTGAACGTCCACTGCATCTACACATGAACCAGCTACTTCCTACTCATAAATTACTGAACAACCCCCTAGATGCTCCTGCTGTCACCTCCATATTACAGTACTGTCTTTCTCATCAGGATCTACGCTCTCCAGATAAACAGCCTCTATTAAACCTCTGAGGTCCAGCAGCCTTCTTCTCTACTCTTAGTGCGGAGCCAAATCCTGGAACAACTTATCATTAACTATGACAAGTCCCTCACTACCAAACTTTAAAGTCTTTCTTTAAAGATCACCTTTCCATATCTCGAGCATGCTCATGTTCTCCTACCTAGCTATCGTTTTGTCATGTCTTTAATATCCTCCTAGCCCTGTTAAATTCCTTCTCTTTCTGTTCACCATAATTTCTATAACCATGCTACCTAGAACTCCCTACCTTTATACTTTTTTTTCTTATCTCTCTCTCTCTCTCTCTCTATTCTTTTTCATCCACCAGTTTATTCAATCTGCATAACCTTCAACCAGAATCTAAATTGTAGGTTTAATTCTTTGTTGTAAAATCCTGTTAATTCCTGCTGGTAAAATCTTGTATTCAGGTATGTATTTTTTTACAATCTATCTATTTTTTTTACTGTATGTAATTTCTTACTATATATTGTCCTGTATTTAATTATTCTTCTCTGTTTTTACATGGAGCTTTTCTCCCCAGACCTCTGCTGAAAATGGGTAATCTCTACCCAGGTGGACTTTCCTGGTTACCAAATGTGAGATAAATAAAATAAAGTTGAGAGGTAAAAATATCAAGGTTAGTATGGATGACATGACAGAAAATAGAATATGACTGCATCTGGAAAAATGGAGTATGAGTTAAAAGCATTGGAGCAGTTGGTGGCCCAGAGGAAGAGATTGATAACAGAGTAGCACAAGGTATTGTAGCATCAGATTGTCCAAAGAGAAGTGCATAGTCCAAGGACTACATAGAGTCCAAATGCACACTTCTGGTGATGCTTTATTTTGATGTGGATGCTGCTGATATTATCATCACTGACTTGTTACCTGACAGCTGAGATGGAAGTCACAGACAGATTTGTGTATTTGACCAGATTCTAGGTCTTGTCAAAGGTTGTGAACATAGTGGTATTCCACGTAGACAACTGGATTAGAACTAACCAGGGATATTTTAGAAGAATTAGTGGAAGAGATGTTCCAGGGCTGCTGCACCAGGACCCAAAATCTAGTTGTAGTGTCAAGGGATAAAGGCTTGACTACGTTGCAGGTGATTGGAGTTCAAGTAGTTGCTCAGGCACCTGTAGAAGATGTGAAGAGGATAGGAGTGAGTAGCCATTGCCGACTCACCCATTTTGAGGGGATGGCGGCAGCTCCGGGCTAACCACATGGAAGCCATCAGCAGGAGTAGTAGGTGTTTCACCCTTAGTGAACTTGGGCTGCCATGTGAAAGTCACTCATTATGCTGAGTGGAATTCAGTGTCAGGAGGCACACGTCCTCTTGAAGGTGAGCAATTAGTGGAGCCCAAAAGAGCTGCCACAAGGGAGAAGGAGGGTGCTTCCCCATGAGAGAGGGTGGGGATGGTTTCTTTTTTAAATACCTTTACTGAATTATCACTTGTGACATGGACAAATTTACATTTATATAAAAGCAATCAAATTATATTAAGTTAATGTTTACAAACATTATACTTCACATATATTGCCATGTAGCACAGAATGTAAGCAACATTACATAAATTATTCAATTCCTGTCTTTTTTTAAAGAAGAAACATCTTTATTAAACCATCACTTACAACACAGGCAATCATACATTTATATAAATAAAAACAGTCCACACCAAGACAATCCTAGTTGCAAGTGTTTTAAATCACATACCATACTGACTCACTCCCAGTTGCACACATTATACATCATTTATAATCTACCCAATCATTTTCAGTCAAACATTACATAGCTTATTTAAGTCCTGCCTTCTTTTAATCCACCCCTGTATGTATTGTTCTCACAATTCCCATGTTTTCTATGCAGTTTGCTCCTATCCTTTTCTAAAACTCTTAATTCCAGTTGTTTTATCTCTGTTAATATATTCACTACTTCTAATATAGTTGGTTTAGATTTTGATTTCCATTTTCTAGTAATTGCTTTTTTGGCAGCCATCATAATTAGACACATCAAGGCCTTACCATGTCTAGGCAATTCCAATTCTGTATCATAGCTCAGAAGAATTATCTCCCTCATCACATCAATCCACCCACCCAGCATCTCCAACAGTGCATCCTGCAGGGAATCCTTAAAGTCTGCCAATTCACCGCACTCCCAGAAAATATGTTCCCAATTACTTTCTTCTCCGTCAACACCTCCAACATTTGCTATCTACCTGAGGAAAAATTCTTTGGAGTCTACTTGGGGTATAAAAATATCTGTGTAAACATTTCCAAGCAAAAATCTTAAATCTTCTAGGTTTTGTTGCATATTTGGGAGACATACATATATCCCCCACTGTTTATTTGTGAAGTGGTTATCCAATCTCTCTTTCCAATCCTTTCTAACCTCCTCTGACTGACTCTTTTAGTTATCATGCAATATTTATATGTTCTACTAAATTATTCATTTTAATGGCAGCTTCTGTTCTACATTCTACTAAAAACTCTACCAGTGCTGGTCTTTCATTTAGGACCCCCCCCCCAGTTTCTTTCTCCTTGCTTATACTTTGGTATTAATCCTTGATAGGTAAGTCAGTCTCTAACTTACAGTCCAAATATATTCTTGGCGTCTTCCCATTCTATCACTTTCCCTCTCTAGTTATTTGCTCCCAGTACCTTGGTTCCTTTGCCAGTTTTCTCCAGTAAATTCCAACCCCCTCTTGTCTACATCCCTAATTGCAGTCATCGCTTTTGGGATAATCTCCTTTCTCCATTCCTGTGTTGGCTTAGTTCTTAGGATACTTTCTGTTACTTTATGGATATAATATTCTGTATGATTATTGTTATTCTCCTTAAAGGCCTCCATCCAAAATCCCAGTCTCTTGTTTCTTGAGCTTTCCCCCTGTTTCATCATCATCACTTTCCACTTGAAATTATTGGATGTTATATAGTCCAATCTCGCCTACATTCTTACCCGTGGGTTCGGAGCCGAACCTCGGCTCTGACCCGGCCATACTCTAGCTCGAAGTCTGCAATTGGGTCATGGCTAAGAGGTATCCCATGCTGCAATGCGCGTATTCCCCAGATCTCGTTTGCCACTCATACAGCTCGGACGTGGTCTCGCTCTTGGCCATGGCTAAGTACAAATTTTCTACTATTTGTTCAATTTAGTAGCTCCAAAAGCTATTTTAATAGCTAGTGTGTGTGTGTTTTTACTTCTAGCAGTTTAGGGAATTTTTTTGGTATCCCATTTACCTGGTGTTTACGGGCTAGGCCCGTTTCAGTTAGAGGACCTAGTCCTCCCCTGTTTTTTTTCTGTTCTTGTTCTGATTGTGTAGCAGGTTAATCCCCCTTGGCAGCGGTTTTCTTGTGGTGTGACTGTTGTTGTTCCCCTGTTTTTTTCCTGGGCTAGGCCCATTTAACTTAGAGGACCTAGTCCTCCCTGTGGTTACCTCACGGTCTCTAGGCCGTTTGAGTTAGAGGCTCTAGTTTCCCGTGCTTCTTTGATTTCTGTGGTGAAGGTGCCCCTACCGTTTTCCCCTGTGTGTGTGTGTGTGTTCTTGTCTCAACTTGTCTAAGGAGTCTAAAGAGCACAGGCCTTCAGGCTTCAAAAAGTGTGTTAAGTGTAACAACAAAATGTCTTTGACAGATGGGCACTCTGTGTGCGTGTATTGCTTGGGGGCTATTCATTTACAGGAATCCTGCTTGTTCTGTCATGCTTTTAGCCCCTGCGTGCTGCAAGAGAGGAAGAACAAGCTAATTTTAAGGGGATTGCTGAAACCTTCTTTTGAAGAGGATTTGGAGAGATCCTCCAGTTCCAAGTCTTCTCCTTCCAAATCAGACAAAAAGTTGGATAAAAAAATCAACTAAGAAGTGCTCTCCGGCTCCGTCATTCTCCTCGGAGCCAACGGAGAAAATTATTAAGACTACTATTGCTTCTTCGGCTCCACTGGCTTCAGGGCTGACAGAAGACAGTGCTTCGATGATGTCTACATCGGCTCCAGGTTTATTGGAGCCGAGGTCAGATTTGTCAATTTGGAGCCAGTCTCCAGTTTTTCGACTGGTCTTCCCGACTCATAGGTCTCCCTCTATAGGGAGATCCAGATCCCCGACCATGTCCTCTAGATCCTCCAGGAAACTTTCCAATGACTATGTCGATAGAGTGGTGAAGAAACTGCTCCAGTCATCGGTGCTGGCTAAATTGCTTTCGGCTCCGGCCCAGTCGGCTCCGGAGCCCGTCCTCCCTTCATCTTTGGCTTTTCCTCCTGACCTTTCTTCGGAGCCAGAGCTGTCGGTTATGTCTGATGCCTCGAGATTGGCTCCAGTTGCCCTATCTGCTCCGACCCCGTCAGTGCCATCCACGGGGTACAGGATTCACAGCTCTCCAGTCGGAGCCAAGAGTGGGGTATCGGGTCGATCTTCGGCTCTGAGCCTTCCTCTCGGCGCTTCAGCTCGGGTGAGTGTGGACCCGACATTGGCTTCAGACCTTATTTCCTCAGCTCTGAGGCTGTCTTCTGCGGTTAGCCGACCTTCAGAGCCGGGGGGATCAGCTTTTGAGGTCATGACGTGTGTGCTGGCCAGGTAAGTCAGCTGCATCCTATGATACTGACACTCTTCCCCCTCCAGCACCGATGTCAGTATCAGATCACCCTCTATCTAGGGATAGCGGTGACCTAAGGCCTCAGGATACCTCCATAAGTGGTCCCCAGTTTTCTGAGGCCTCCCCGGGATTTTTAACTGAGGAGCCACCCAGAGAGTGTGCAAGAGGAAGCACATTGACTCCCAAGATGAGTCCCTCACATCTGACACTGACCTCGAGGAGTCAGAGGGGTCCCCTAAGTCATCTTCTGATGATATCTCTTTTTCAGATATCTTGGAAATACTGAGACAGAGAGGCAACTGGCCATCTAAAGCCCCTTCTGAGGAGGAGTCGGTGTTCCTGAAGGCCTTTGGTTCCCAACCCTCCGCCTCTTGGGTTTCTCCCATGTTCGATGAGCTCCTGGACCTCGTTTGTCAAAAGGTGTGGGAAACTCCGGACACTGTGGAACCGGTCCCTAGGAGACCCAACAAGTTTTTGTCTGCTCCCCCTGATAGAGAACTTCTTACAAAAGGCGTTCCAGTAGATGCCATGGTGGTGGTGGCAGCAGCCATCAAGAAGGAACTTGCAGAAACCTCATCTACAGTCCATCCCCCTAACAAGGAGTCCAGGGCTATGGACAGGTATGGGAAGCGTGTATTCTCTTCAGCAGCCTTTACACTGCGGTCGCTGAACTACTTATCGCATTTTACATGGCTCCACAAAGATCTCCTAAAGGAGTTGGGAGATTCTCTACAGGGTAACGTTTCTGATACTGTGGCTTAAAAAGTCAATGCTCAGATGTCTACCCTAAATTCTGTTACCAACTCCTCCATGAGGCTGATCTCGTATGCAGCCGATTGAGCGAGCAGGGGTGCGGGTTCTGGAGTCTCTCTTAGGAGACACTCCTGGATGCGCCTGTGCAACTTCGCGGAGGCCTTCAAGTCTACCTTCACCAACACACCCTTTGATGGTTCATCCTTATTTGGAACCAAGGTGAAGGATACTCTCACTAGGTGCGAGCAGGAAGGAAAAACCCAGTCTGCCATGGGAGTCCAATTTTCCATGCCTTCTAGACCTTATCCCAAGGGCCAGAGGGTGGGAAAATGTGGTTCAGAAAATCGCAGAGGTTTTTTCACTACATACAGAGTGATCCCCCCTCCAGAGGCAGAGGAGGGGGTGGAAATTCAGGTAGATGCCGCCCTAGAGGCAGAGGAGGCCCGCGTAACCAGGGGACCGCGATTACTTTCGTGGCTTTCCCTACCAGCATTCCTAAAAGGAGGCCCGACTGTGTGTTTCTGGAGCCAGTCGGGGGTTGCATTTCTCTATACCAAGAAGCCTGGCGAGACATCACCCAAGACGAGTGGGTATTAGAGATAATTTCCAGAGGTTATCATATTCCCTTTCTTTCATCTCCTCCTCCAAACAAAAGAATCCCAGACGTCCCACCCAGTCAAAGGGATTCCGCAACCTTAGAAGTTCAAAAGTTGCTGTTTTAGACCTTCCCACAGTACCACCACTGCCCTCCTCTCCTTTACAGACACAATCAACAAAAATCGTAACCATAACACCCTTTCCTCTGCACTTTTCTTAGACCTGTCCAAGGCTTTTGACATGGTCAACCACCAAATACTCATACACATTCTTCAATCTTTGTCACTTGAAATCCAACCTATTAACTGGTTCAAATCCTACTTAAATAACAGACATCAGGCAGTACTCTGGAACTCCACTCTGTCTTCCCAGCTACCTGTTAACATTGGTGTCCCCCAAGGGTCCATTCTGGGTCCCCTTCTGTTTTCTTTAGTTATCAATGACCTCCACCAAGTAGTTCCCCAAGCTACATGCATACAATACGCAGACGACTCTACACTCATTTGCTCAGCCACATCTGTATCAGATCTTCACTCCCTTACACAACACATATTTAATTCTGTAGAAGAATGGTTTTCACAACGCTGTCTCCTACTTAACCCAAAAAAAACTAAACTACTTCTCTTTACTCCTTCCAGTAAATCGCCCCATATAGACTTTACAATAACATCTAAAAATGGCACACCTATTTCACAAGATACTACTACCAAACTACTAGGCATTACCATTGACAACAACCTTAACTTCGATACCCATATAAGCAACACTTTGAAAACTATTAATAAAAAAATAGGCTCTCTTTACAGTATCAAACCTTTCCTCACACCAGAATCTAGAAAAACTATTACCCACTCCCACCTTATCTCTACCCTTCTCTATGCTTCACCCATATTTACTAACTTGTCAAAAAAGAATCTTTTGAAATTAGAAAACTCCTACCACAACATAGCTAGATTTGCTACAGGTAACCCTTTCAGAACCCACCACTGTACTAATCTAAAGCAACTAGGCTGGCTTGAATTACAGCAGCAACTAAAAATTAATCAACTAGCCATAGCCCATCAAATTCTTTATCAACCTGACAAAACACCTATACTATCTACTCTTATTTACCCCTACCAAAATCTAAAGTCCCTTAGATCCGCACACAAACTTCTAGCAAATATTGACAAAGCAAACAACAAGGCTGGAGATTCCCTTTTTCCTAACACTGTTGGAAAACACTGGAACCTGCTTCCCTCTGAGCTTTCTACTATTCCCTCAAAATCTCTCTTTAAAAAGAGACTTAAGCTCTACCTCAAATCACAATGGCTGTGCCCCTGTACTAATCCTGACTAACTCTAGCTCTTGACACCTGACTAAAAGCTATACCTTAAAACCCAAAGTCTACTTCTCATTTATATCAACAGACCTATATCTCCTTCCTACTATCTTTAAATGTTATGATGTTAAGTTGTCTATCTCGCCTTCATTCTTGCTGGATGGGTTCGGAGCCGACCTCGGCTCCGACTCGGCCACTCTAAAAGCTCGAGAGTTGGTTCCACCGGCTCGAGGCTCCCCTTATATCCCACAATGCTAGGCGTGAGTTACCTCAGATCTCCTTTGCCGCTACAGCGATCGAGGTGTTGGTTTTCTACCGGCTTCTTGGTAAGTAAACTTTCAGTAAAGTTAGGATACTTAAACCCCTTTATTTTTAATTTTAAGTACATTTCCCTTACTTTAGTGGAATTCTAACCCTTTTTTTCATAAAATCCCTTTTCTTTCCACACAAGAACTTAAAAGTTCTCCCTCGGGCCTTCAGGCCTTTCCCCCATTCCCTAGTGGTGTGTGTGTGTTGCTCTTAATTAAAACTTTTGTTAGTTGTTTTATTTTTGAGTTTTTAAAAATAAGATAAAGTGTAATCAGGGTGTCTGACTGAGTGTGTGTGGTTACACTTTCTTGTTCTAGGATGTCTAAAGAAACAAAGGTCTCAGGCTTCAAGAAGTGTGATGCGTGCTGTCAGAAAATGTCTCTGACAGACGGTCACACTTCTTGTGTCTACTGCCTGGGGCCTTTGCACCTGCAGGACTCCTGTGCTGTATGCCACGGCTTCAGTCCCAGGGTCCTGCAGGAAAGAAAGAACAAATTGATCCTAAGGGGTCTACTTAAGCCTGAGGATTCCCTTTCTGTCTCTGGGAAGCCCTCCAAGGCTTCTAGGTCCTCGGCTCCAGCTACTGAGCCGAGACCTTACTAAACCTTCGACTGCATCGGCTCCGGCTGGAGCCGATGAGTCTACAGCTTCTGTGGTTCCCTCGGCTCCGGCTGGAGCCGAGGTATTAGAAATCCCCTTGTCGGCTCCGACCAGACCTTCGGAGCCGCCATCTAGGAAGAGGTCTAGGTCACCATCCCTTGGCTCTGTTCATTCGGCTCCAGCATCTCCTCTGCTGTCTGAACGGAGCCATAAATCTCACTCCTCTAGGTCATCGAGGCTGTCGGATCATGACCTTCAGAGGGTAGTGAGTCGACTTCTTAAGTCCGAGGCACTGGCCCAAATGCTTCAGAGCCCGACTCATCAGTCGATGCCTGCCCCTGTCCATCAATATGTTCCTCCTCCGACTCCGTTGAGCTCGGAGCCGGGCGCTGAACCGAGACTGTGGTAGCCGGAGCCGATACCGATGTCTTCGGCTCCGTCGCCGGCTCCGATTTCTTCTTCGAAGAATCTCGGCGCCGGACTTCCTCGTCGGCTCGAGGAGTGAGTGGCATCGGACCCTTGTCCGACCCCGCTCTCCTCTCGGAGCTTGCGCTAGTGAGTTCGGCTCCGACATCGCCTCGAGCCATCACTGTCGGTGCCGAGGGAGGTTCTCAGCTTCTCGGAGCGGGACCTCTGGCTCTGCCTGACAGGGGTGCTCGAGGTCATGCGGAGTGTGTTAGAGCCTGGCTCTACTCCACAGTCGGCTCCGTCCGCCTCCCTCACGGTGCCTCAGGTCAAGTCGACTCACTCCCTCATCCCGGACCGCAGAGAGCCAGCTCCTCAGGAACCCCTGTGGGATCTCATCCTCTTCCGAGGCCTCTCCTGATTTGGCAGAAGAGCCCCTCGGAAGAGGAAGTGTAAGAGGAAACACATTGACTCACCTGAGTCCATCACATCTGACACAGATTTAGAGGATTCCGAGGGTTCCCCCCGTTCCCCTTCTGAAGATGTCTCTTTTGCAGACATTCTAGAAATCCTCAAACAGAGGGGAAATTGGCCAGCCCTCAACCCTTCGGAGGATGAATCTGTGTACCTTGAGGCGTTTGGCTCTCGTCCTTCCACCTCCTGGGTGTCTCCCTTTGACCCCCTCATGCAGGTGGTAGCTAAGAAGGCATGGACGGCTCCTGATTCAGTGGACCCCACTCCCAGGAGACCCTCAAAATTCATAACGGCACCAGCAGACAAACAGTTCTTGACAAAAGGAGTTTCTGTGGATGCTATGGTGGTTGCTGCTGCCACTAAGAAGGAACTAGCTGATCCTTCAGTACCTGTCCATCCACCTAACAAGGAATCTAGGTCCATGGACAGGTACCGGAAGCGGATGTTCTCGTCAGCGACATTTGCTATGCTCGCTGAACTACCTGTGCCATTTTACTGCCTTCAAAGGGACTTGATCAAAGAAGCGAGTGACATGTTAAAGGACCCTACAGCTGCGGGTTTTCAAGATAAGATGAACACTCAGCTGGCTACCCTGAACTCCATAGCCAACTCCTCCATGCGCCTCCTTTCTTATGCGGCTGATGGAGCGAGCAGGGCCACAGGGACAGGTGTGGCCTTACGTAGGCATGCCTGGATGCGGCTATGCAATTTTGCGGACCCCTTCAAAACGTATTTCACTAATTCCCCGTTCGATGGATCATCTCTCTTTGGTCCTCAAGTGAAAGAAACCTTGACTAGGTGCGAGACTGATGGCAAGACCCTTTCTGCCGTCGGAGTCCGTTTTTCTACTCCTTCTAGACCTTACCCCAAAGGCCAGAAAAGTGGGAAAATGTGGTTCCGTAAACAATCTCAAGGGACTTCGCCTGACGCACAGAGTCGGTTCCCGCCAGAGGCAGAGGCGGAATAACAATGGTAGACGCCGCCTCGAGGCAGGGGCTCCAGAACCAGGGCAATCGAGAAGCCTTCTCTGATAAGCCCTTTCAGCATCCCTGAGGTGTTGCCCGGCTGCCCACCCTCGGGGGCAGTCGGGGGAAGATTGTCACTGTACCCAGAAGCCTGGCTATCCCTGACTCAAGACAAATGGGTACAGTCCGTCATTTCAAGGCTATTCTATTCCCTTTCTTCGCATTCCAAACCAATCAAAAAAATCCCTTCCAGATGTTCCACCCGCTCAAAGGGATCTAGCGGTTTTGGAAATTTCAAAGCTGCTTGCGAAAAGAGCAATTCAGCCAGTTCCAGCAGACCAGCAAGGATCCGGAATCTACTCAAGGTTCTTTTTAGTTCCAAAGAAAACAGGGGACTGGAGACCAATTTTGGATCTCAGTATCTTGAACAGATCAGTCAAGAAAACAAGATTTCGGATGGTCACGCTGCAGTCCATCCTTCCCCTATTGGGAAAAGGAAACTGGATGTGCTCTATAGACCTTCAGGATGCGTACTATCACATAAAATGAACAGACGCTCCAGAAGATTCCTCCGCTTCAGGCTGGGAACCAGTCATTTTCAATTCAGGGCCCTGCCCTTTGGTCTCACCACTGCCCCGGTGTTTACCAAATGCATGGCAGTGGTAGCTTCTCACCTGAGACGACAAGGATTCCAGGTGTTTCCATATTTGGACGACTGGCTCCTCACAGCTCCCACCAAGCATCTCCTTCTGATGGCCAGGGATTACACTTTTCGCATTTGTCAAAAGTTAGGCATTTCAATAAATTGCGAAAAGTCTGTTTTGTCGCCTTGTCGTACTATTACCTTCATAGGCGCAAATCTAGACACAGTAGACATGTCTGCGAGACTAACAGATCAGAGAATAACAGACATACACAAACTGGTCTCACTCCTTTTCAACAACAACAGAATCAAAGCCAGGTTAGTTCTGAAAGTGTTGGGAATTATGGCGGCCATACCTCTGCTTCCATTAGCCAGATTCCACATGCGAATCCTTCAATGGATGCTCTTTACACAATGGTCATACCAGCAACTTCCAATGTCCCACACCATTATGATCACGCAGGCGTGCAGAAATCATCTCATGTGGTGGATGTCTTCCTCAGCTCTTGTTGGGAAGACCCTTTGTTCCTCCCCCTCCGGTTGCTACTCTGACAACGGACGCCTCCCTGATCGGGTGGGGGGGGGCATTGTCAGGGCAGGACGTCCAGGGCACATGGCAACCAGACGAATGCCACTTGCACATAAATGTTCTGGAGATGAGAGCAGTGCTTTTAGCGTTGCAAGCCCTTCAAGACTCTCTTCCCTTGGGAACGATTGCAATCCAGACAGACAATATGTCTGTAGTGTGGTACATCAACAAACAAGGTGGAACCAGGTCCTACCCCCTGTGTCGAGAAGCACTCAGATTGTGGCAATGGGCGATTTCTTCTCAGCGATTTCTGATAGCAACGCACATCCGCGGGAAGTCCAATCAAATCGGACAAGTTGAGCAGAGCTATCCTCATGCCTCACGAGTGGTCTCTGAAAGACTCTGTTGTGAGAGAAATTTTTCTCAAGTGGGGTCAGCCTTGCTGCGATCTTTTTGCTACTTCCCAAAACAGCAAGTGCAAAGATTATTTCACTCTATTCCCTTTACCAGGCCAACCCAGCAGAGACGCTCTAGTCCAAGTTTGGCCCCGGGGACTTCTGTATGCATTTCCTCCCTTCCCACTAATCTCTCAAGTGATACAGAAAGCTATCGCTCAGAAGGCCTCGTTGATCCTCATTGCTCCTTACTGGCCTCGACAGGTGTGGTTCCCCTTTCTACATCAATTTCTATTGGAGTGACCTTGGCATCTGGACCTAGTTCCAGATCTTTTGATCCATCAGTCGGGTCAGTTTCATCGCTCCCTCCCCTCTCTGAACCTCACTGCTTGGTTCCTCCAGTTCCTACCTTAGCCAGGCTTCCTCAATTATCTCACTCCGTTCGAGATATTTTGATAGCTTCCCATAAATCTTCCACTCGGAAGATTTATTTGAGTAAGTGGAAACGCTTCACATATTGGGCTCAAGGAAGGGACATAGATCCTTTCACTGCTTCCATCCAAGTAGTCCTTGATTTTCTAGCTGAACTCTTCCTTGCAGGTTCATCTCCTTCTACTCTTAAAGTTCAATTGGCAGCTATTTCTAACTTTCATGTGGGTATTTCTGAGTCTGCCTTAATGTCCCACAAGCTTTGCAAAGCCTTTTTGAAAGGAGTTTTTCTTCTCAGACCTCCTATAAGAAATCCTCCTTCTCCTTGGGACCTAAATTTAGTTCTTACTTCTTTGATTCTTCCCCCTTTCGAACCTGCAGCCTCCTGTTCTTTAAAATTGCTATCATGGAAGACTCTCTTTCTGGTAGCTATTACTTCAGCTAGAAGAGTTTCAGAACTTCATGCACTCAGCTGTCGACCTCCTTATCTATTGTTCCATAAGGACAGGGTATCCTTACGAACCAACCCGTCCTTTTTGCCTAAGGTAGTCTCGACGTCAAACCTAAATCAAAGCATTGACCTCCCTGTCCTTTTTCCCGAATATTCCAATAGGTCTGAACAAAAATTACACTGGCTAGATGTTCATCGTCAGTTGAGGTACTATTTGGATAGAACAAAACAATTCAGAAAATCTGACCAGCTGTTTGTCTCCTATGCAGAAGGCAGAAAGGGACTTTCAGTTTCAAAGGTATCATTATCTAGATGGCTTACATCTCTGATTTCCCTTGTTTATGAAATTAGACACCAAAAGCTGCCTAATAAACCTAAGGCCCATTCCACCAGAGCTTTGGCTACTTCTTTAGCCTTCCAAGACAGACTGCCTATTGACACCATTTGTGCAGCGGCTACTTGGGCTACTCCTCACACTTTCATTTCTCATTATAAGTTGGATTTAGCTTCTAGACATAGAGCTAACTTTGGTTCCACTGTTCTCAGGAGTCTGTTCCGTTAGGCCACCCGGGACAAGGTGCTAGGACGGTCCCATCCAGCAAGAATGAAGGCGAGATAGACAACTTAACATATAGAAGTTATGTTCTTACCATAACGCTCCATGTTAGTTGTCTTCTTCTCGCTTCTTCTTGCCCCACCCTCCTTCCCCTGGCCTGGACAGACCTAGAGGAGTTGTGATTGTGACCTCTCTTTCTACCACCTCTTTTATTAGGCATATGCTGTTGTGCATATTTCCTGGATGAGGATATAGGTCACCCTTCTTTCTCCCTGGTTTTAGAGGTGGACTTTGTTTATAGTTATTCTGATACTATTATAAGCTGGGGTTAGCTTACAAACGAGATCTGAGGTAACTCACGCCTAGCATTGTGGGATATAAGGGGAGCCTCGAGCCGGTGGAACCAACTCTCGAGCTTTTAGAGTGGCCGAGTCGGAGCCGAGGTCGGCTCCGAACCCATCCAGCAAGAAGAAGGCGAGAAGAAGACAACTAACATGGAACGTTATGGTAAGAACATAACTTCTATTTCCTCTTAATCTCCTTTACCCTCTATTACTGCACATGACACTAGTATTCTCTCAGAATGTCACTTGTAACAATATTTTTGTCACAATATTTTACCATTCATGTTATAATTACTGCATTTTTACACTTTATAACTATGTCTCCAGTTATAATGCTTTCTTTTACTCAATTATTTTCATGTATTTCTTTAATGTAAATTCATTTTAAACTTTGGAGCTTATCTCCCCGAGCCTCTACTGAAAATGGACATATATCCAGCTAGACTAGCCCGGTCAACAAATGTAAAATAAAAAAATAAAATAAATAAAAGTTGCCATCCAGCCCATCCCCTCAGACCAAGTAGGATTAGGGACTTACTCCAGATTCTTTTTGGTGCCGAAAAGAACAGGGGACCTGAGACCCATTTTGGATCTCAGCCGTTTGAACCTTCATGTAGAGAATTCCAGGTTCCGCATGGTCACGTTACAGTCAATTCTCCCGTTATTAGGGAAAGATGTGTGGATATGCTCCATCGACCTCAAGGATGCTTACTACCATATAAAAATGGACAGGGCATCCAGAGGTCACCTACGCTTCCGGCTGGGAGCCAGTCATTTTCAGTTTCGCGCCCTGCCCTTTGGTCTCACTACAGCCCCCAGGGTGTTCACCAAATGCATGGCAGTGGTAATGGCTCACTTGTGACATCTGGGATTCCAAGTGTTTCTGTACCTGGACGACTGGCTCCTCTCTGCCACCACCAGGCATCTACTACTACAGACCAGGGACGCCACTATTGCACTGTGCCAAAGTCTGGGAATCACCTTGAATTGGGAAAAGTCTGCATTGTTGCCCTCGCAGCGTGTCACCTTTATCGGTGCCGAATTAGACACAGTGCTCATGAGGGTTTTCCTGCCAGAAGAGAGAATTCAGGTTTTACAGCAACAAGTCTACGCTCTACTACCACTGAAGAAGGTCAAGGCAAAAGTGGTCCTCCAGCTGTTAGGTACCATGGCTGCCACGATTATGCTAGTCCCTCTTGCAAGACTTCACATGATTCTTCAGTGGTTATTTTTTGCCCAATGGTCTCTTCAGCACCTTCCACTCTCCCACCTTATTGTAATAACCGACAGGTGCAAGCAGGATCTGCGCTGGTGGCGTCAGACCAGCAATCTCAACATGGGTTTGGCTTTCGTTCTTCCTCCTCCGATTGCCACTGTGACCACAGATGCCTCCCAGATCGGGTGGGGGGCATTATCTCGGCAGGACTGTCCAAGGCATGTGGCAGGAACACGAGATCCATTTACATATCAATGTCTTAGAGATGAGAGCGGTGCTATTAGTGTTGCAAGCCCTTCAAAGCTTTCTTCCTCTTGGGACAATTGCAATCCACTCGGACAACATGTCAGTGGTCTGGTATCTGAACAAACAGGGAGGAACCAGGGCGTATCCCCTTTACAGAGAGGCTCACTGAGTGTGGCAGTGGGCAGTATCTTCCCAGCGCTTTCTAGTGGCAACGCACATTCCGGGGAAGTCCAACGTGATTGCTGACAGGCTGAGCAGTGCTACTGTGATGCCTCACGTGTGGTCCCTGAACGAACCGGTGGCGGAACAGATTTTCCTCAGATGGGGTCGGCCTTGCTGCGATCTGTTTGCCAGCCCCCTCAATGCCAAATGCAGCAGCTACTTCACCCTTATTCCCCCGGAAGGGAAACACCCAGGGACGCTCTAGTTCACGATTGGCCTTCGGTCTTCTCTATGCCTTCCCTCCAATTCCCCTGATAACGAAGGTTATTCAGAAAGCACAGTCTTTGGGAAGCAAAATGATACTGATTGCTCCACACTGGCCTCGTCAGATCTGGTTTCCTTTTCTTCACCCTTACCTAATGGACGAGCCGTGGATTCTGGACCCAGAGCCGGATCTGTTGACTCGTATGTCAGGGCAGTTCCACCCCTCCATCCAAACCCTCAGGTTGACAGCATGGCTGCTCCAATTCCGTCCCTAGTCAGGCTTCATAATTTTTCACCGGAGGTGGTTCATATTCTGTCTTCCTCCCACAAGCCTTCTACTAGGAAGATTTATTCCAGTAAGTGGAAGAGATTCTCCATTTGGGCTCATGAAAGACATATTGATCCCTATACAGCTCCCATCTCATCAGTTTTAGAGTTTCTATCTCAACTGTTTAGTCAGGGATCTGCTGCAGCAATTATCAAAGTACAGTTGGCAGCCATTTCTACTTTTCATGTTGCTAATGAACCCAATTAAATGGCACACAGACTTTGTAGGGCTTTTGTCATTGGGACTAAGCTACTTCGACCTCCGATCTTTGATCCTGTTATGCCATGGAACCTTAATTTTGTGCTACAGCAGCTTACCTCGCCTCCTTTTGAGCCCGCGGCAACCTGTGACATTAAATTTTTGTCTTGGAAGACACTCTTTTTGATAGCCATCACTTCGGCTAGGCGGTTCTCTGAATTCCAAGCTTTATCAGTCCGACCCCCTTACTTGATATTTCACAAGGATAAGGTTTCACTAAGACCTAATCCTTCCTTTATGCCTAAGATTGCTTCAGTGGTCAATCTCAACCAGTCTATTGAGTTACATGTGTTTTTCCCTGAATTCTCCAACAAGACAGAATTTAAGTTTCATCAGCTAGATGTCCACAGACAATTATGTTTCTATTTACATAGAACAAATGATTTTAGGAAATCTGATCAACTCTTTGTCTCGTTTTCAGGCAAAAGACTAGGGACTTCAGTTTCCAAAGTAACTATATCCAGATGGATTTCTAGCTGCATTTCCTTCATCTATTCTTCAAATGGCAAGGAATTACCCTTTAAGGTAAAGGCTGACTCTACGTGTTCAGTGTCTACTTCTACTGCCTTTCAGGCTAGGATGTCTATGGATGATATTTGTGCTGCAGCTACTTGGGCATCTCCTCACACCTTTATTAGTCATTACAAATTGGATCTGGTATCAAGGGGCAGATCCTCATTTGGTTCCACAGTGCTCAGGAGTAATTTCCAGTGAGCCGCCCAAGGTCTAGATGCTAGGGACGCTGTCCCACAGGTAAGAATGTAGGCGAGATTGGACTACATAACATCAAGAAGTTATGTACTCACCATAACGTTCGATATATGTAGTCCATCTTGTCTCACATTCTTACTAACACACCCATCTATCCCCTCCTGGAGGACCTAGAAGTTGAGTCTCTGGTTTCAGCACTCCTTCTTGATATGTTGAGTTGGTTCTTCCTCTCAACGTGTTTGTGTGTGTGGATGTGAGCTCACTGCAAACAAGATCTAGGGAATAGGCACATTGCAGCATGGGATACCTCTTAGCCACGAGCCAATTGAAGACCTCTAGCTAAAGTATGGCCGAGTCGGAGCCGAGGTTCGGCTCTGAACCCACGGGTAAGAATGTGAGGTGAGATGGTCGACGTACATCGAACGTTATGGTGAGTACATAACTTCTTGTTTCTGCTTGTGCTTTGTATAGGACTCTTAACTGTGTACATCTGAAATTCAAATTCTAGTCAGGTAATCCCAGTTCACCCTGATCTATTGGAAGAATCAGCTTGTCCCACTTGACTCTTGCCATCTTCCCCTCCCAGATAAAGTCCTTCAGGTCTTTATTAATTGCTATCCACAACTTCTCCTCTGGTTGATAAAAATATGCCTGACCTGTGCATAAAACTAAAGAGAATAAAACATTTTACTGCTTGTATATTACTATCCGTATCCATATAACAAAGCTTCCCTTTTCTCAGTTTTTGTATTATGTTTTGTTTAGTCTCTTCCCGCATATCCTTAGCTGCCACACTAGAATAATTTTTAATCCATAGTCCTAAATACTTAATTTTATCATGTCCCAATAAATATGGATATTGCTGAACCATTTCATATGTGGGTACATAATTTAGTGCTACCTGTGGAATGGGGAATAGCTACAGTTGTTCCCCTCCACAAAGGTGGCCTAGCAACACACCCAGGGATTTACTTACCCATAAGCCTGACCAGCCTCATCTGTAAGGCCATGGAACTTATCTTTATGGACCTCATAAATAAAAAAAATAGGCGACCTCCAAACTTGGATCCTACACAATTCAGCTACGTGAAGGGCAGATCCTACCTGTTAAATCTGGTGGATTTCTTTGAAAGTGTGACCAAGGCATTGATGAAGCCAAATCTGCGCACACAGCGTACCTTGACTTGGCAAAGGCTTTTGACACAATCCCACATTCGGGCATTACCAATAAACTTAGAAAACTGAATGTAAACCCCTTCATTGTAAGATGGGTTGTGAGCTGGCTCACAGACCAGACACACACTATCAAAGTGGGTGACTCCACATCAGTCAGCAGACCTGTTATCAGCAGGGTGCCACAGGGGTCATTGCTGGGCCCATTAGAGACTGCGCGGTGGTGGTGCTACGGTAGCGTTGTCGCTTCACAGTAAGACGCTGTCCGGTTCGATTCTCAGCTAGAGCGTCTTCTTCGTGGAGACATGCATGAATGGGCGTACCTTCATTGAAGGTTGTGCGTCAGGGCTGGTAACTCTGCACGTAAAAATCAACTACCAATCATTAGTGGACCGGAGTTCCGCTGTGGCAACCCCTAACCGGGAAAAGCCGAAAGACACAACAACATATACTTCTCAGAAGTTCAGGTCAAAACTAAAGGGTTGTGGCTGACCATGTTTGCAGAAGACTACAAACTAGGTGCAATTATTGAATCCCCAAATGATGTCAGTATACTCCAGGATGGTCTCACACAGACCAATGACTGATGTGCTAGTCACAGTCTCAAACTGAATGCAGATAAATGCATCATCATTCCCTTCAGCACAAACAGTGTCCCTTCACACTGTCAAGTCAATTACAGTACCCTAAGTACCCATGAAATGGTACAAGGGACTTGGGATCACAGGTTGACTGTGACCTTAACTTTTGACCACCACGTGTCTACAGTTATAAGGAAAACTTTCCACGTAGCTCACTTGATTAGTAAAGGCATCGCCTTGAGAGCAAAAAGAAGTTATGACCCCCCTATACCTGGCACTTATCCACACCATAATTGAGTATAACGCCCCATTTGGTATGTACTGTACTAAGCACCTACAGCAATTAGAGAGACCTCAGAGGTTTCTAACAAAGAAGATCAAAGGCCTCCAGCATGTGCCTTACACAGGCTGACTAAAATCTCTGTCTCTATTCTCAATATTTTATAAACCTGTTAGGGGAGACTTGTGCCTGGCCTACAGAACAATCCAAGGGCCAAACCTAATGAACTTACTGCATATCTGTAAATCAAATGGGTCTAGGGCTACCCATTCCAGAGACTTAAATATGACCTGCAACTTAAGTAGGACATGTTGGAGAGACAGATTTATCTCCCACTGACTGCCGCTTCTTTGGAACAAGCTACCAATTCATGTGAAACAGACCACCTCTATGACACTGTTCAAGAGGAACCTGGATGAGTGGATGGGGCACCATAAATTCTTACCAGGGATAGCACCCACAACCCTCCTGGACATGGGCAGTCATCAATAAATGCTATCTTGGGCATTGACTAGTACCACTAAGGTATTACATTGGGTTGAAACGACTAGGCTTAACATGACCTGCCCGCCCCTACTGTAAATCTGATCTGTGACACTCCTCCCAGTCTAGTGTCATTAGCTCATTCTACCTAGTACAGAGAGAACATTTGATAAGGTCTTCTGTTTCTCCTTTTTCCCTTTCAAAAAAAAAAAACTTTTTTTTTTGCCTGAACCTCCTTGTGTTCTGACTGTGCTTCTCAAACATTTTGGAAATATAGAGTATATTTCAGAGCATTTATTATAACTGTAATTGCCTTAATATTGCTACAACTCAAGTGCTTTAGGTTGCACTGCATCTGAAGTGTTTGTGTGTTTTAGCTGCTTTTCTGTATATATAGACTTCTCTGTTTCTTTAACTAAATAAGCTCTGCAAAGTTGTTTTATTGCATTCCTGCCTGTATTTCTGAGATTTTGTGCACTTTTAAAGTTTGTTTTTGCTTAGTTTAACTGGTAGGCTACACACTCAAGTGCGCTAGCCAAATTAAAGCATTTACTGTGTTTCTGTACCTAATTTCTGCTACTTTGTAAAAAAAAAAAAATCCTTGTTTCCCGCCTTTACTGAACTAGAATAGTCCAGTCTTCAGGTATTGCTGATCTCTGGGCTGTGTCATAGTTCCTGTGTTGCCCATATCCTTATTTGGATAGGAGGAAGCTTCTTTGTTCACCAGTGAGACTGGGGAGCTCTGAGCAGCCTATCTGTCCCTTGAGGAGTGGTTCCAGCCCAGTGACCTGTAGCTTATTGGCCGTTTTGGGCCATTTCCTATCTCTTTCTAACCCCCTGCTTTAAAGCCAGCTTTAGCGCGCTTTTGCGCTTGTAATTTAAAGTTTGTCTTGTTTGTTGCATTTACCTTTTGAGGCTACATACTCAAGTGCGCTAGCCTGTGTTACATATTTATTGTATTTTTCTGCTGTTTGTTGCAAAAAAGAAAAAAAGAAAAATTATCCTTGTTTCCCATCTTTCCTGACCTAGAGTAGTCCAAATACAGGCTTTGCTGTATTCTGGACTTTTGGAAAGTTCCTGTGTTGCCCATTTCCTTTCTTGGATAAAGGGAGGCTTCTTTGTTCACCAGTGGCAGTGGGGAGCTTAGAGCAGCCTATCTATCCCTGGAGGAGTGTTCCCAGCACAAGAATTTGGTAGTCTATTGGCCGTTTTGGGCCAATTTCTAGCTCTTTCAAGTCCCCCTGTATAAAACCCTCTTTGGCGCGGTTTGTTCACTTGTTACTACTCAGCCAAGCTCCTCGTGGTCCTGCAGAGTGGTGCTTGCAGCAGAGAGGCTAAAAGAGCGACTGCTAACCTGATAAAAGTGTTTTTTTCCTGCTACTACCTGGGTGACTGTCCGATCTAGCTAAACTGCAAGTATTTCTGCTTCTTGAACTGTTTTAAACTGTTTAAAGTTGTTTTTGCACCTGCACTTTTAAAGTTTGTCCTGTTTGTTGCATTTACCTGTTGAGGCTACACACTCAAGTGCGCTAGCCGGTGTTACATATTTATTGCATTTTCCTGTTGTTTGTTGCAAAAAAGAAAAAAAAAAATTTCCTTGTTTCCCGTCTTTCCTGACCTAGAGTAGTCCAAATACAGGCTTTGCTGTATTCTGGACTTTTGGAAAGTTCCTGTGTTGCCCATTTCCTTTCTTGGATAAAGGGAGGCTTCTTTGTTCACCAGTGGCAGTGGGGAGCTTGGAGCAGCCTATCTATCCCTGGAGGAGTGTTCCCAGCACAAGAATCTGGTAGTCTATTGGCCGTTTTGGGCCAATTTCTAGCTCTTTCAAGTCCCCCTATATAAAACCTGTCAGTTGTCAGTCTCCTCTCCGGTCCAGCTGGTGAATCTGGGAATCTTGAGGCAATGTTACAACTGCCTCATGTACACAGACAACCCTCTCCTCCTCCCAACAAATTCCAACACATGTGAGAGATGCAACCATATAGCCAAACTGGAGGCTAAGCTCTCTCAACTCAGTACTGGCGTAACCAGTCAGGAGGAGAAGGAAACCACACTCACTACAATTCCAGTCTCACATAGACCTACCACGGCAGCAAACCAAACACATAAACACACAAAAACATACTCGGAGGCTCTAAATAAAAATCTGCCTAAGCAGCAGAGACCTCCAAAGCAGACACCCAAGCAACCGCTACCCCAAAACAAAACACGTGCAACACATAGCTCACAAAGCCAGTGTGCCGAACAGTCACAGCCCTTAAGGCTAAACAACACACATGATACACTTGTAATAGGTGACTCTATCGTCAGGCACACTGATGTCCCGCTCACCAGGCTGAACAAGGAGAAGGTCACTGTGAGCTGCCTGTCGGGCGCTAGGATCCGCCACATAACACAAGCACTCAGGTCACTCCAAGGCAAGTACAAATATGACTCAGTCATTGTCCATACAGGTGTGAATGACCTGAGACGTACCTCCCTGGACTGCATGAAAAGAGACATAGAGGAGCTCTCTGAGCATGTAGCCCAGGCCGGTATGACCCTGACCTTGAGTAGCATCTTACCCTCACCAAGAATGATGCCACAATATGAAGACAAGATGATCAATTTCAACAATTGGCTTAAGTATTGGTGTCATTCAAAGGGGATCCAATGCCTGTCTGCCTGGGATGACATGCTCGACAAGCCACGATGCTTCGCTAGGGACGGCTTGCACCTGTCACCCCTGGGCTTTCGGATATTGGCAAAGGCTCTTGCCACCCCATAGTGCCTTTTTAGGCAAGGCTCAAAAGACAAACCCACCTCCATAGGTATCACAAGGGATAAGAAACTAAGAGTAATGCTACTCAATGCCAGAAGTCTAAACCTCAAGATGCACGCACTCAAAACTCTCCTTAGCATGGAGAACATCGATATCTGTGCAGTAACAGAAACCTGGTTCAAGGCTCCCGAGAGCACCCCAGCACTACCAGGTTATACCTCATACCATGTTTTTCGGCCCCAAAACTTGGACTGAACCACAGAAGGAGGGGGAGTATCAATATTAGTCAAAGATACCCACACCACCAGGTTGGTGGCACAGCACGAAGCATCAGAGACTATCAATGTGCAACTAACAGTGGGTAAAACTGCCTTCCAGTTTATAGCCTGCTACAGACCACCCTCCCAAACCCAGGAACCCCACTCGGCCTTCCTAAGAACTCTGGAAAATATGAAGGGCTCTCCAAACACCATTATATTGGGCGACATCAACTACCCTAACATAGACTGGGAGCATTACTCTAGCTCCAACACCCTAGCCCAAAGATTCCTAGAATTTATAAACTCAAATGCTATGGAACAACTTGTTGCCACTCCCACAAGAGGGGAAAACATACTGGACCTGATCATCACCAACATGGGGATTCTATGCTCCAGACCAGAAGTGTATCCCTCACTGGTAAGATCAGACCATAAACTAATCTCACTAGATATTCACATCCCGACCCCAGCCCCTGCCCAGAAAACCACAGTGAAAAACTTCTCTAAAGCAAATTTCACACTCCTCAAAACCGAGGTGGAATCATTCAAAGCCCCCGGGCCTGTGGAAAATACAGCCCAGACCGCAGAATCCTTTATAAACGCATTCTATGAACACCTTCAGGAATGCATGGATCATGGAATCCCAAATAAAACCAAGACCCAATCCTCCAAAGTTAGGCGTCCTGTCTGGTGGACCCCAGCCATAAACAAACTATACAATAGAAGGAGGAAGGTACTACATGATAGAGCAAAATCCCAAAAAGGGAAGGCATCTCTGATCAGTATTAGCAAAAAACTACGGGCACTCATAAAATCGTCTAAGGCCAGTTTCAAGAGAAAAATTGCACAGGACACTAAGGATAATCGAAGGCTTTCTTTACTTATGTTAGGAACCTGGGTGGGAATTCCCAGATATACTCAGAATTAGTCCAAAATGACAAAAAATACACCGAACCCACAGACATTGCCAACATCCTAGCTGACAGGTTCAGTGCAAACTTCTCCCCCCTTCACCAAAAGGGCAAATATCTATCCCAGCAGAGTGCTGCCCCCCTGACATCTCAGATGCTCAGGTAAGAGCCGCCCTCTCCAAAGCAAAAAACACAGCATCAATGGGACCAGACGGTGTCCCGGGCTGCGTCCTACATGAACTCCAAGAAGAACTAAACCCAAACATAAAACTACTCTTCAATCTCAGCCTTACTACAGGATATGTACCCAAAGAGTGGCGTACAGCAACAGTGGTCCCTCTCCACAAAGGTGGTGCCTCAACGGATCCTGGAAACTATCGCCCCATAAGCCTGACTAGCTTGGTCTGCAAAGCTATGGAAAGGATCATCATGGACCTCATAAATAAAGATATTGGGGACCTACAGACACTGGATCCTACCCAGTTCGGCTTTGTTAAGGGCAGATCCTGCCTCTTAAACCTGGTTGATTTCTTTGAAACAGTCACCAAGGCCATTGACGAGGGGAAGGTGGTCCACACAGCCTACCTGGACCTTGCAATACCCCACTCAGGCATTATAGATAAGCTCACCAGCTTAAATATAGGTTCATAGGTTCATACTAGGCTATCTGCCCTGGGGCATTTATAAGCCTAGCTGGATTGTGTTTGGCTTACGCCACCCCTTGATTTGAGTATACTGTGCCCTTTTTAAAGTTTAGTTTACTGTGCCTCTGTCTAATAGTGACACGGAAGTAATCCCTGGGACAAACCTACGATCCCCCATCCACTCATCAAGATTCTACTTGAAGAGAGTCAGTGAGGTGCTCTGCCTAACATGAATTGGAATTCTATTCCAGATCGAAGGGAGCCTCTGGGTTATGAATCTGTCCCTCCAGCATGTTCTATTTATTTCTGTGCTGAGGTTCAAGTCCCTCGAGCACGTGGCTCTAAGGGATTTAGATTTACTGAGGTGGAGCATGTCCATTAATTCTGGGTTGGACATAGCTTTATATGTCAGGCATAGATCGCCTCAGAGTAGGCGGTATGCAACTGAGTAGAGCTGGAGTCTTTTTAACCGAGCAGCATATGGCATCTGTTTGAGTCCCGTGATCCTCCTGGTGAGGTACTTTTGGGGTCTTTCTAATTGCTGCAGGTGTCGGGTAAGGTGCATCCCAAAGGGGGCATTGTATTCTATGATGGGCCTGATGAGGGATGAATAAAGGGGCACGATTACCTCTCTTGATCTAGATGTGAATCCTTTCATGATGAGGTGGGCTATGTAGAAGGTCTTTCTAACCACTTTGGCAATGTGGTTGTCAAAGGAGAGATTGCTGTCAACTTGGGTCCCCAGATCCCTAATTACTTTCTCTGTACTTAATGGGTTACCACCTATGTGGTAATTTGTGGGCACATTGTTTTTGCCAAAGGGTATGACTATACACTTTTTGGCATTTAGCTTTAGACCATGGCTCTGGCACCAGTTATCTGTCTCTGCGAGACCTTTTTGAAGGATGTTTGTGTCAGCTGGAGAGTCGATTATGGTGCCCAGTTTGCAGTCATCTGCGAACTTGGTGAGCCATAGTTCTCCCATGTTGGCCTGTACCTCAGAAAAGTAAATACCGAACAAGAGAGGTCCCAGGACAGAACCTTGTGGGACGCCACTTGTGACCGGTTTCGAGTCTGACATGGCTCCAGCAACTCTGACTCTGTGGGTTCTGTCTTTGAGCCAGTTTGCGACCCATCTTGTGACATAGGGGTTTATATTTAGGCTGGATAGCTTATCTATGATGCCAGAGTGGGGTATTGTGTCAAATGCCTTTGCGAGGTCCAGATAGGCTGTGTGAACTACCTTCCCTTCATCTATGGCCTTGGTGAGTGTTTTGAAGAAGTCGACTAGGTTCAAAAGGCAGGATCTGCCCTTGACAAAGCCAAATGGGGTAGGGGTAGGATCTATAAACCCATATGTCACTAGATGGGTTGCAAACTGGCTCAAGGACAGAACCCACATGGTTAGAATTGCTGGAGCCATGTCAGACTCCAAACCAGTTTCAAGTGGCATCCCACAAGGCTCAGTCCTGGGAACTCTCTTGTTCAGTATATATTTCTCGGAGGTACAGGCTAACACGGAAGGACTGTGGCTGACCAAGTTCGCAGATGACTGCAAACTGGCGCCATAATCGACTCTCCAGCCGACACAAGCATCCTCCAAAAGGGCGTCATAGAAACAGACAACTGGTGCCAGAGCCATGGCCTCAAGCTAAACGCCAAAAGTGTATAGTCATCCCTTTGGCAAAACAAAGTGCCCACAAATTACCACATAGGTGGTAATCCATTAAGTATGGAAGAAGTAATTAGGGACCTGGGGACCCAAGTTGATAGCAATCTCTCATTTGACAACCACGTGGTCAAAGTGGTTAGAAAAACATTTTATATAGCCCACCTAATCATGAAGGGATTCACATCTAGATCAGGGAGGTCATCGTGCCTCTTTACTCATTCCTCATCAGGCCCATAATTGAGTACAATGCCCCTTTTGGGATGTACCTTACCAGACACCTGCAGCAACTGGAAAGACCCCAAAAGTACCTCACCAAGAGGATCAAAGGGCTCAAACAGATGCCATATGCTGCCTGTTAAAGAAACTCCAGCTCTACTCAGTGGTATACCGCCTGCTCAGAGGCGATCTGTGCCTGATGTATAAAGCCATGTCCAACCCGGAATTAATGGACATGCTGCACCTCAGAAAATCCAAATCCCATCGAGCTATGCTCAAGAGACTTGAACCTCAGCACTGAAATAAATAGGACATGCTGGAGGGACAGATCATAACCCAGAGGCTCCCTTCACTCTGGAATAAAATCCCAGTCCAGGTTAGGCAGAGTCCCTCATTGACTCTCTTCAAGAGGAATCTTGATGAGTGGATGGGAGATCGAGTTTACCCGGGTATCACTTCTGTGTCACTGTTAGACAGAGGCACAGTATACTAACCTCGAAAAAGGGCATAGCAAAATTAATTTAAAATGGGTGGCGAAAGCCAAACATACTCTGGCTAGGCTTATAAATGCCCTAGGGCAGATAGCCTAGTATGAACCTATGAACCTCCTGGTTCATAGCCTAGTAGTCACCTATGATCCTATTGCCATTGTTTTAGCTTCACTAATTTTGTATCCCAAAAAGATTTGAAACTGTCTCAAAATATTCCACAACACTGTAATATCTCTTTCTGTTTTTGTCAAGTATAAAATAATATCATCTGCAGATAGACCCAGCTTTTCTTGATTACCATACCAGTTATAGCCTTGAATTTCTGAGTCCCTTATTTTCTTTGCCAATGGTTCTAAATATGATGCAAATAATAAAGTGAAAAGAGGACACCCCTGCCTGATTTTTCTGCTCAAGCAGAAATTATCAGAGAGGACCCCACAAACTTCATTTTTCACCTCCTCATGTATCCTCCTAATCAACTTTTTTTTCAGGAAATGCAAATGCTTCCATTGCCCTGCTCATAAAGTCCCAGCTTACTCTTTCAAATGCTTTCTCTGTATTAAAGACCCACTAACAACAGTGGTGTTTTCTTACATTCTGCTTCCCTTTGGATCATCAGTGTTTTATTAATGTTATCAAATGTTTGCCTCCCCTCCACAAAACCACACTGATCCATATCTATCAGTTTTGGCATTACTTTTGCCATCCCTTTGGCCATTATAGACACAAACACTTTATAATCATGGTTTAGTATTGAAATGGGGCCTGTATGAAGCTGGGTCTGCTGGATCTTTAC
Source organism: Protopterus annectens (assembly GCF_019279795.1). Taxonomy (NCBI): domain Eukaryota; kingdom Metazoa; phylum Chordata; order Ceratodontiformes; family Protopteridae; genus Protopterus; species Protopterus annectens. The sequence continues at coordinate 26,635,103 of NC_056732.1, read as the reverse complement.
CCTCTTTAGGTATTAGAGCTACCACTGCTTTCTTCCAGGATGTTGGTACTTCTCCTTTTAAAACACTGTTAAACAAAAGCTTTATCAGTTTTTCCCCTCTTAGTTTCCACACTTTCACAGGAATACCATCTATTCCTAGGGACTTTCCTGTAGATTAGTTATACGTTACAATTTTTATCTCGTCTCCTCCTATCCTAAGTGCTAGTAATTGAGTTTCATCTACCTCTAACTTTGGCATATTTATTTCTTCCATAAACATTTCCATTTATATATTTTCTTGATTTCCATGTTTCTCTGCTTTATACAGACTTTCAGAAAATTTCCGAAATATTTCTAATAACTCTACAGGATCTCATAGAATTTCCCAAATATTTCTAATAACTCCACAGGATCTCACGTCCAGAGAGGCTTCTCAGATATCAGCTTTCTGCGTCCAAGGGGAACAAAGGCGTATTGTGTCTGAGAGCCCTAGGGGAATTACCCAGATTGTCATTAGGAAGGATGATAAATCCGATATTGTAGAGTGCAGGCCTACATCTGGTCCTCCTCCTTTGCACTGCATAGATTCACCTGAAAAAAAGAAACAAAAAAACAAGCATGTCTCTTCTTCCCCTGACCCACACAAAGAATGGTTGAATTTTTCTCAAGGCCTCTTTAGGGCCTTTGTGATCCTTAGGTCTCTATCAGGCTGCTCTGCTTCCCCTCTGGCTGGGCCTTCTTCCCCTTTGAAGAGATTTAGGCCCCATCTTACTTTAGATGAAGACTACATTTATTTATTTTTTTAGCATTTGTTTACCGGGAAAGTGTGACTTGGAACAAAGCCAGTTTTCATTGGCAGCCCGGGGAGAAACACTCCAGATACATGGTTTTGTAATGCATGTCTTTGTAATGTGGGAGGAAACCGGAGCACCCGGAAGAAACCCACACAAATGCAGGGAGGACATACAGACTACGCACAGAGGGCACCCCAGGTGAGAATCGATCCAGAGAACCTCTTGGTGTGAGGTGACAATGCTACCGCTGCACCACTGCATCGTCCATTATTCCTCCCAAATTTCCCTTCCCTTTGGATTATGCCTCTCTTGAAGAGGATTCCAGTGGGACAATTTCCCCCATGGAGGAGATTTCTTTCGGGCAGACTATCTCCAAAATGCATGACCACTTCAAGTGGGACTCCACAGAGGTCCAGAAGCGCTATTATGACCTCCTCCAGCTTCAGACCCCCAGTGCTTTAGCCATCCCGTCTGTAATACCTGCAGTTCTGGATGGCTTTGCATCCACTTCCACCTACCCTAACTCACAGCCTCCTGCACTCAAAAAGCCAGATAGGTGCTACAAAGTACCCAAGGACTGCCAGTTTCTTTTTAAGTCACCTGCTACAGGTCCTTCAGTTATCTCTGTTGCCTCTGATAAGTCCTTCAGGTCTATCCCTTCCTCTTCCTTGCTGCCCTCAGGTAAAGACAGTAGACAGTTGAAAAGGCTGTGAAAGAAAATCTATACCACAACTACCCTGGCCTCCAGAGCTTTAAATTATCAGGCACACATGACCAAGTACATCTTCGAACTTCTTTCCCAGGTCTCAAAACTGGTATCAGATATGCCTGACTCTGCAGACATAATCACTTCTTGCAACCTTCTTTCATGTAGGCAGACATTCTATCAAGTGCATCTATGATACAATAGACGCTTCTTCTAGGGATGCCACTTCCTCTTCTGCCCTTAGGCTTCAGCCTCTACCTGAGGATATCAAGGCAAAACTGATGGATGCCCCCCTGGATTATACTGCACTGTTTGGGAATCCTTCCAAAGAGCTCTTCAAATCTCTGCAGGAAAACAGCAAAGAACTTCAAGCATATCTTGGTATCCCCTGTGCATAAATTTCATAGGAATTATCCTGTGAAACAAACTTTTGTATGCAGGCAATCCAGAGCACCTCAATCTAGACCCCAAAAGAGGGCAAAGAAGACCCAACAATTTTCCTCCTCTTCTGCTTCTGGTCCTCACATAACCAAGCAGCCCTGTCCTGATCAAACGGGCTCCTCTTCGTGACTCATGCAACAACCTAATTCCCCTGTCCGAACACCTTTCCCTCTGCCTTCCTTCCTTCCTGGGAACTCATCACTCAGGACTATTGGGTGTTAAGCATCATCAAGAGGGGGTACTTCATGGTTTGGCACAAGGTGTTTGCTTTCAGGGGAATTCCCCTACCACCAAAGGATCAGCTCCCCCTTTTCCCGACAGTTCTACTAGTCTAGAACTCATAGAACAGGGCACCATAGATCCTGTCCCCTGTGGGGAAGGGGGAAGGGGCTTTTAGCCTTTTCCTAGTTCCCAGGAATGAAGGACCCTTGAGACCAATCCTGGATCTCTTACCTCAACAATTTCCTCATAGTCCCCTCATTCAAAATGTTAACCCTACAAACAGTATTTCTTCTTATCCTTCATCAGGCATTTCTAGCTTCGGTAGATGTCAAGGATGCATACCTCCATATCCCCATTCACCACAAATAAAGTAGACTTCTACGATTTTCTGTGAGATCCTCGCACTATCAGTTCTCGGCTTTGCCTTTTGGACTCTCTATAGCCCCAAGAGTCCTCACAAAATGTGTAACCTCAGTAATAGCCTTTTGCAGGCAATAAGGGATCTTAATCTCCCCATACTTGGATAACCTGTTAATCCAAGTCTCTTCTCAGAAGGAGCTGAGAAAATCCCTCCAAATGGCAATTGCCATTCTTCAAGGCCTTGGATAGAAGTATTCCCTGGTCCTAGCCCAGGATTTCATTTTCCTGGGCTGCAGATTCCAAACTCTGAGCATGCTAGTATCTCTCCACCTTCAAAGGCACACTAGATCTCCCTAGTCTTTGCAGAGACACTCCTACTACATCATCTTTCTGCAAGAAAATTCCTCAGGATCTTGGGTCTGATGGCTTCCGCCATCCCAATTCTTCCTCTGGCAAGGCTTCACATGAGGAAACTTCAGTGGTTCCTCAAATCAGTATGGTCTCAGCATGACCACCCTCTAGAACACCTCATTCCGCTCCTCCCATGTCTAAAGCAGGACTTGTAGTGGTGGATCTCACAACTGTCTCTAAATCCAGGTCTTCCCATTCAACCTCTTCCACCTACTTAGACCTTATTTACAGATGCTTTGGGCATGGGTTGGGGGGTGGCGACCTTAGACCTCCACACAGCTCAAGGGGAGTGGTCTCCCTCCCAAGTGAAGGAACACATAAATGTGAGAGAAATGAAGTCACTAATTTTTGCCCTCCAAACGTTCAAATCATTGATCAGACCAGGTAGGTTACGTGTACACACTGACAACACAACAGTCTTGTAGTACATAAGTAAGCAGGGAGGTACCATATCCTATCTCCTGTGCAGACTAGCTATGCAGGTATGGGATTTAGCTTGCCTGCTAGATTATTTCTCCAAGCGTTGTATATCCCCTCCAGCCAGAATACAGTAGCAGATCCAGGACACAAGCCCACAAATGGATGCTTCAGAGGGATGTGTTCTTAGACATTTTCCACCAGTGAGGTATTCCAGAGATAATTTGTTTGCCTCCCCTTGAACAAACAGCTTCCCTGGATTTGTGCCAGAGAATACCATCCTTAGGCATGGAGAGTGGACACCCTTTCAGTCTCATGGAAGAGGAAATTCCTATATGTATTCTCTCCCCTTCAACTCATCCCCAAAGTCCTGATGAAAGTCCAACAGGAAAAGTCAGAAATCTTGCTGGTGACTCCCTACTGGCCAAGACAGCATTGGTTCCCCATTCTCTTTCACCTAACCAAGGGCAATCACCACGTTACCCCACAGAGTAGACCTGCTAACACAGAACAAGGTCTCACTCCTACACCCACATCTGGAAACCCTCCAGTTAAAATCTGTGTGTGATAGAGCCTTAATACCATTCAGGCACGTGTACTCTGAGGACATGCTTCAAGTACTGTAGGAGGCCAAGAAACCCACTACTACAGAATCTTTCCTGTCCAAATGAAAGAGGTTCTTTATTTGGTGTCTGACTAGGAACCATGACCCATTGAAGGTGCCCCCGCCAATGGTTCTATCCTATCTGTGTGAATTGCTTAATGCAGGATTAGCATACTCTTCCATCAAAGCTCGTTTGTCATCTGTTTCTGCGTGCTTACCACTAAATCCTCCTTTAGCTTCCAGATTCAAAGCTAAACAATTCCTCAAAGGTGCCCTTCATATCAGCACCCCCCCAGTAGACCAGTGGCTCTACCTTGGGATCTCAACTTTGTACTAGAGAAATTGATTCAAGCACCTTTTAAGCCTGCTTCCTCTAGTTCACTCAAACACTGCACTTGGAAAACAATCCTCCTGGTGGCCATACCTCTGCCAGGCAGGTCTCAGAGTTACAAGCCCTTATGGTATCCCCCCATCTTTTTTTTCCACAAAGACAGGGTCTCCTCATGGACCAGTCCCTTCTTCATGCCAAAGGTTCTCAACAAATTGTCCCTAAACCAGGCAATTTACCTACCAACTTTCTTCTCCTCACACCCCAGAACAGTAGTGAGAGGATCCTGCACACCCTGGATATTCACAGACAGCTCAGGTTCTACTTACATTAGACTAAACCCTTAAGGAAAACAGACCAACTATTTGTCTCCTTCCATCCCAGGGCTCTGGGATTGCCTGTGTCCAAACAGACCATCTCCAATTGGATATCCCAATATATTGCCTTTAGCTACACCCACCAAGGTAAGGTTCTCCCTGGTTCAGGCCAGAGCTCACTGTACCAGGACAGTATCTTCTTCAGGGGCCTTCCTCAGGGGTTTGGATTCCAACTCTGTCCCAGAAGCCGCTACTTGGACATCTGTCCACACCTTCACCAAACACTAAGCTGGATTCCATGTCTAGATCCAGGGCAGGGTTTACCAGGGCCAATCTCCATGGCTTCATTGAAAATTCCTCTGCCAGTTCCTCCGTCCTTTCCTCATGAGCTTTTGTACTCTCCCTTATGTCACGAATGCTGCAACAGAAGAATAGAAGGATATAGTTTACTTGTGTAAGAACTTACTATAATTATAGCTGTCCTTTTTTTCTGTGTTGCAGTATTCCAACCCTCCCTCCTTTCCTCCCATTTTTTGCCTTTCTTGGATACACTGATCCTCATTCCGTTATACTGTCTCTCCATCTGGGGTTTCAGTTTTGAGGGTGGTGTGTGTGTGTCTCTCTTTTATGGCTGACGTGATGTACTGCGCACCTTAGGTAGTAAGAGACTTTGGTATACTGGCCGACATTGGGTCATTGCCTTGGCAGGCATCTCCGTTAATTCAGGACTACTGCAACAGTGAAGAGAAGGGCATCTGTCATTATGGTAAGTTCTTACACAACTAATCTTTACCTTCCTTGTTATAGGTTCCATAAGCTTGATGACAGCCCTTTCTACTCTGTGTTGCCTGAGTCGTTGTGCTAAAAGTTTTATGCTCTAGTATTATTATCAAAAAACAGTTATTTAACAGCATTCTTTATAAACTTGCGTATATTATCAAGGTAATACCTTATATTCTGCTTTGCATTCTGCAGTTGATCCTCTTGTTCTGTGAGATTCTGCCTGTGAACCCCCTTCCCTGGCCCAGTAATCAAGGAGCCTCAATCCTCACCACTAACACCAGTGAGGGACATGCACATTGAGAGGATTACAAGTAGACACACAGTAAAGTACAATTTCCCTTAAGAGCACACACAGATCACAGTCAGTCTGGGGCTGGTTTCTCCCTCTCTCTCCAGATGCCCAATAAGACTCCCCACTAGCACAGCTATAGGCTTCAGATCTCAGCCGAGTGATCAAGCCAAAACCTCCAGCACCCACTCTTTCCAGCCAGTGCTTCGTGTCCCTGCCCAAGTAGCTGACACACACACACACACACACACACACACACACACACACACACACACACACACACACACACACACACACACACATACCTGGGAAAGGCTGGCACAGGTTCACTAGCTGTCCCCCCTTCTGCCTCGACTATACGGTAGCACCAGCTGCCACCAACCACTCTTATCACCTACTATAACGCCCTTCCAAAAGGGTGACCAATTCTACTGTATGATGTTACTATTATCCAAAGGGCAAGTGTGACCAGAACTTTTAAGGCTATTTAGGAGTGGCCTATACAGTATCACCAAATACATATGCAAGTACTTTAATAGCTTAAATATATCTAACAAACCAGCCACAATTAAAAGGTTTAAATAAAGTCTTTCAGATTTTCCCGATTAGGGGTCGCCACAGTGGAACTCCCGTCTGCTAATGATTGGCAGTGGATTTCTACGGTGCCACGGTGCCAGCCCAACACCCAACCTTCAAAGAAGGCGTGCCTATTCATGCACGCACATACCTGCATGTCTTTAATGTCACTCGACCACGGGGAGGACATGCAGACTCCACACAGAAGGTGTTCCAGCTGAGAATCGAATGGGAGAACCTCTTGCTGTGAGGCAACAACGCTAACCGCTGCATCACCGCTGCCATAATTAAAAGGTTTAAATATATATGTAATAAATAATAAAAGAACAAGACAATACTTAACTCAGCACAGTGACAACAGAGTTCAGAATCACAGGAAATACTTTAAAACAACATTGCAGGACAGTTTCAAATAAATACAGAAACATCTAGACTAATATTGCTTTATTCCTATTTATCTCTAAAATAAATACTGTGATCAAAGTCTTACTTACAGAGCAAAGACAAGTCCTGGTGAGAGGATTTTGTCAGATCCAAAATAAGATACATAATGCACTCACTTTATCTCTGAGATAGTTCTTATGTTACTATCAAACATTTCGGCTGGGTCATCTCAGATTACATCTTTCTTGTCACCTCTGCCTTGGTTCCCAGGCTAGGAGGAACCAACAGAATTTAATAGTTCTCTGTCAAAAATACTTATCTCTCAGATGTACAGCTTCTAGTTACTAGTATGTCACAGTGCAATACAAAACACTTTACATGTGAAACCTAGTAATTATCTCTGTTTCAAGACAATAGAAAGCAGCCCCTAGCACTAGACATCCTGTCTCTTACCTGAGATAAACCAACTTTATAGCACATCGTAAAACTCTTTACTTGTCTTCTGTGAGTTTGCAAGTTAACTCTGTATATTCCAGCCTTTACCGTCAATGCATACATTTGCATAGGCATGTAGTTTATACACACTTCTGCTCTTTTCCAGCAGAGTGCACTGTAGTTCCATTCTTAAAGGTCAGTACAGAACATATAGTTTTCTTACATTTGTAAGAAAAGCATACAAATCATATTACTATTCACAAATGACATAGAATTATTTACAAAATTCTAGATGGCTGGGCTTGCAGCCTTCACCCTGCCTATTCTGTATTACTTCAGCATTTGTCAGTCCCTCTGAGTAATTCTTATTTCTTAACCATATCCCCCTTTCTTTTATTTCCACCCTATTTTTAAACTCCACCTTAATTGTGTCCCACTCCCTAGCTATGTTTTCAGAAGTAATTTCTATCCTCTCAAATAGCTCCTGAATAATCTCCACTACCCATTCCTTAAATTCCTGTCTTTTCAACATATAGGTGGAAAGTGCCATTGTCTCACATTTATTTGATTATCTTGTGTTTTTATTTTAGTTATTATTGGCACATGATCCAAAATACTTACTGGGTGTGTATCAAGACCTTCAATTAAATGTACATGTTGTGAAATGTAAATTCTGTCTAGCCTACCACAGTTTTTCTGTTTTGGGGAATATGTATATTCACTCCAAACTCCCTTTACTGAATTCACATCTTCATGCCAAATATTTCATTAATTTCTTCAAAAAGCTACCCACCTTTTCTTATACTTTCTCTTCTTTGTCCCCAGACACATATTCACTGCTGCAAATAAAATTCCAGTCCCCATCTATAAGTAATACTCCTTGCTGAAAACTGATTATTTCTCCCAGAGTTTTCTTAAGCTCCATTATAGCAGTTTAAGTGGAATATAAGTATATGCCAGTGTAATCCTCCTCCCTTGCCAGCATTCCCACCCTGTAAAAACCCATTAATGTAATGCTAACACACCAAACTATATACATCTTCAAACATTGAAGTTTTACCATCCTGATATTTATTTATATTTATTTATTGCATTTAATTACCGGGGTAGACCACTGGGCCAGAAGAACCCATTTTCAGCGGATGCCCGGGGTGAAAAGCTCCACATTTAACACATGTAGACAAGAAATATGTTACAATGATATATAATACAACAGCAGCAAATATAACAACATTATGATTACGTACGCTGGATTGTTATCAGAGATAAAATTGGAGATGAACATTATGATTATTTACAGTAGATTGGTAACAGAAGGTGGAATGAAGACAAACAGCGAGGAAAATAGCATTTAGTCATGGAATGAAACTGTAAAATAAAGATAAATTAAATATTGAGTGAGATATGTAGCAGAGAAGAAGGAAAAACAGTGTGGTAATGTAGGCGTACTGCAGGCTCAGAGTGAGAGGAAAGAAAATGAGTAGGGGTGGTTGAGAGAAAGGGAGATTTGAGTGGTTATAGAAAGAGGAGGAGAAAGATAGTGAGAGGGTCAAGTTATGTGGCTCTTAGTAGAGGTGCCAAGTGCATAACCTCTGTGAGGAGACATGAATGTTAATGTTTTTTTTTAAAGTTAGAGGAGTTAGACATGGCTCTGAGTAGAGGGGGAGGTTATTGAAGTAGTTTAGAAACAGTAACAGAGTGGAGCATTTGACCATCAGAGAGTTTAGGTTTCTCAGTATTTAACAGCATTTTGTTCTCTGACCTGAGGTGACGATTGGGATGGTAGATGGTTATTATAGCAGTGAGAGATGGGCAGGCAGCTAGGAGGTAAATAAGTTTATGGGCAATAGTAAGTTGTAGGTATATTAGGTGATGAGGAAGTTCAAGCCAGTCTAGTTGCTGCAGTGTGGTGCAGTGGTGGGTGGAGAATTTGGCATTTATAGCAAATCTGGCAATTTTATTGTAACATGAGTTGAGTTTGGTTTTTAGAGAGGACTGGGTGTTGGTGAGGATGGGGGCACCATATAAAAAAAGTTGGAAGCAGAAATGATGAGGTGAGAGCCTTTCTTGCAATGGAATTTAGAAAGTAGTTTCACCTATAGAGGGCTCCTAGTTTTTAATGGGTTTTTCTGATATTATTGTGGATATGAAGGTCAAAGGTAAGGTTGTCATCAATGATAACACCTAGCAGTTTTGTACTGGGAACGACTTCAATGATGGTGTTATTTTGGGAATGGACAGAGAGTTCAGCTCTATTGACTGGGCTATATTTACTTGGGGTAAATATTAAAGAGTTTGGTTTTATTAGAGTTAAGGGCGAGATGGTTTTGTGACATCCAGGATTCAGTTGAGGTGAAGGCTTCTTGGGTAAGTTGTTGCAGTAGAGATGCAGATTTAGAAGAGCAGATAATAGTGGAGTCATCTGCTTATTGAATTACAGAGTAGTGGGAGAGAGAGAGGTGTGGAAGTCATTGATGAATATACTGAAAAGAAGGGGACCCAATATAGACCCCTGGGTTACCCCAGTATTGGTGTTGATAAAAGGGGAGAAGCATTGCTGCCAAATAGTAGACTGTTTCCTATTGGTTAGATAGTCAGTAAACCATTGAAGTGTAGGGGGAGAGATGCTCAATTTGGAGGAATAATAGGAAAAATGTCCCAAACTGACAGCCACACACAGACTAGATTTATGTAAGACTCATGGTGCAGTCTTTGCTTCTACTAAGTGCTTACTGGTTTTGTCTTATGTTTATAGCTCTCTCAGCTGGGAAAACCCATGAATGCTTTGAAAGAACATTATCTCCCAGCCAGTTTTTCTTCTTTTCTTCCCCCAGCCAAGCACTCTCCACCAGACTGTAACCAGTTTCTCTCTATCAGATTGCCTCCATGGATACATGAGAACCAGACAGCCAATTTCTTATTATCAGATTGCCTCCATGGAGACATGAGAACCGGACAGCCAATTTTTTATTATCAGATTGTCTCCATGGAGACATGAGAACCAGGCAGTCAGTTTCTCTTTTATCAGATTGTTTCCATGGAGACATGAGGTCCAGATACAGAATTCCTAGTATGCATACATTCATTTGCTAGAAAAAAGCATCATAATATTCAATATTCTTTTTCATTTACTTGCTTTCTCTTAAAACCTGTTACTAAATCAGCCCAAGGTCCTTAATATAGTCATTCCCCCATGCAGGAATGAGAAAAAGCACATTATTTTTTTCTTTTGTCATGCTCTTTTAACCAGGCTTTTTTTTTTACATTGCATTGCCTACATTTCATAAAACTGAACAAGAAGTAAGAGAAAAGGGAGAATGAAAGGGGAAAAACAGTAGCACCTATTTACAATCCCCATTACACTTAAAATAACTGAGAAAACATTATTTTATAGCATGCAAAGAAAAGCATACACCACAAAAATAGTACTGTTAAGAAAAAAGTTTTCTTTACTTACAGTTAACTTTCTCCCCTCTCTTCCCCTCCCCATAGCATTTTTCCAAACATTAATGACATGAAGTAGGGCATATACTTTAGAGTGCACCACAAGTCCAACAAATTCTGAAAAAGTCCAATATTTCCAGATTTTCTTGTTCTAAAACAATGAGTAACAAGGTCACACAGACAAACCAATCAGTAAGACCTAAAAGAAAGTCTAGCCTAGCTAGACTTTCCACTTTTGTCACTGCTTCATTTCCAATGTTCTCTGGATTTTAAAAGTCAGCTCTCATGCTCCCCTCCTTCTCTTCGACATTTTCCATTGAAACAGTGGAAAAGGTTTTACAGATACAGCCTTTTGTGGTCTTTATTACCAGAATAACAAGAAGGGGAATTTCTTTCTGTTTTACAGCTCACTTTTGGTTGGACTATTTTTTGTATTTCCTCCTTAGCACGTACTTCATCAAAAAATGATTTTGTTCCTCCAGTGAAAAATACCTCAAAGACAGCTGGCTACAGCAGTTTGAATCTCACACCTGCACCTCGATATTCTCTGAACAGTGGAATGAATTCACTCCTCTTCTGCCTGGTGTACAATGAGTAATCATTCTCCACAAACACTCTGCTGTCTCCCACTTTTAGTACTTTGTCCTTCTGCCACAGTTTTGTCAGAATCAACTCCTTCTGCTGGTAGGATTGCATCTTTACTATTAAAGGTCTAGATTGCTTTGTCATAGCCAGGTTTAGAGCATACACATGATGTGCCCTTTCAGCTAACATCTCCTGCTGTTAAATACCAGTCCATTTGCTTATTTGTGCTTTTATAAAATTAATGCAGTCTGTTCCTTCCAGCTTCTCTGGTATAGCTGAAACTCTCAGGTTTTCCCTACGTGCTCTGTCCTCTAATTCTGTTTTTTTTTTTAAATATTTCTTTCTGAGCAGTTTCATATTCAGCCAGTGTTTTCTTCATTTCAACTTGATTTTTTGCAGCTTTATCACCTCATCTGAAAATCTGTTAGAAGCTTCTTCCACTTTCCAGCCTTTTGTTGTTTGTGTTTATATACTCCATGAGTGTTTCATTTATTTTAACCAGGTCTTTGTGCAGTTGTCTTATATTTTCCTGTACGTTACTGGAAGTCATGTCTGGAGGCTGCATTGTTTTTGTGAACAGCTGCAGAACTTTCACCCATCAGTGTTTTGTTCTCACTTTTTTATAGCTGATTTTTTTTGTGCTTTGTATTTCTTTTTTCCTGGCATCCAGGCAGTACACTTACTAGCCAATTACTGAAATGTACCCATAAATACAAAGGTCTATTGTCCTTCTCTGTTGAGTTTCTGTTTTCACACTGGGAGAGCTGTAGTTAAGCTGTTTATTCAATGTGCAGCCATCTTGAAAGTCAGAGAGGATGGGAATGTTGGCCTGGTCCCTAACACCTGACTCTCACCCTGAAGCAGAACTGGTAATCTTGATTCTTGAGTAGGATGAAGTGGGTGTTAGTGCTCTTCCGTATCTTGGAAACTGCTGGCTCCAACTACTGTGGAATGACTGGGCTGACTGAGTGCAGCATAGGTGCCATTAGGTTTGGTCCAGTGGGGGTGAGGGTTAAAAAAATCCAAAATATGAGGGACTGCAGAAATTTGTAATGCAGAACTGTCAACGTCTTGTTTCCTAGAGGTATAATCAAAGGGATTTTTTTCTGGTGAATCAGGCTTGTCATTTTCCTTTAGTTGTTCCTGTTTAACTTTCCATCTTTCTGTTAGTTATAAAAGTGCTGAAGTTCATCATGCATGGCGGGGGGGTTATACTGGCAGCTCAGTTCTTCCCTAACATAAATTAGTCTCTGTTCTGCAACAGCTAATAATTAAGCCACTGATGTCTCTTTTAGCCTGGTGGAATCTGTTGACAATAGACCATAGGTTTGTAGACCATTTTGGTTCCAGTACCAGTTCTTCCTTGCCTTGTGTTTTATGTGCACATAGCCATTAACCTGTTTGTAGTTTTTAGGAGTCTGTTGAAATCCTTTCAAAGACCAAGTAGTCTGTCCTAGTCCTTTGGCCTGTTCATTGCTATGAGTACTTGTTTTTAAAATACCTTAAGATGTTGACAAACATGCATTTAAAAGCAAAGAAAACAAACTGTATTAACATTTTTTTTCATTTATATACATTATAATATATTTTCTCTTTTTAACTATCACCACGCCAACATTACATACTTTGTTCAATTCCTTTCTTCCCTTAAACCTCACTCCTCCTTCTGAACATTATTCTGCTTGTATTTCCCCACAATTCTAATTTATTTTATGTAATGTTCTCTTTTGCATTTCTAAAGGTTTCTCTGCCAGATGTTCTTCGTGTTTCACTGTTGCAGTCATTACATTTGGGTTATCTGCCTGTAGGTAGCCCTGAGCTGCCCTGATTATCATAGTCTTGGGTCCTGCATCAGATGCTGTCTCATCTTCCATGACCTTAGGGGTATAAAGCATGTAGCCAATGCCATTACATCAGTCTTTCTTGCCGTGCGGTGCCCAAAGCAGAAGCAGTTCGTAAGTGCTGATCGACCGACTCCTGAAATTTTCGTTTTTGAGTTTCAGAACCGAAGTCTTCAAAAAAGCTAAGTACCCAGTTGAGGATCCTTTTTCTTGCTCTAAACCGATGTCAGTAAAAGTTAACAATTGTATTACCTGTGGAAAGCAAATACCTCATAAAGATTTTCATTCATACTGCATTCCTTGCTTAGGCCAGACCACAACGTCCCTCGTTTTCAGTTTTGTGCCTTATTCAATCCTCAAACTATTTGTCGACGGTTCATTTTTGCTTCAAACTATTTCGGTACTCAGTTTAGTTATCCAGAAATGGCTTCGGTAAGCTACCCGACTACCAAAATTCCGAAAAAACGTAAAGATAGACAGACCGCATAGGTCCAA
>NC_056732.1:25611692-25716692 GCF_019279795.1 Protopterus annectens | reverse complement strand
TACACGCTACTTTTGATTCTCAGGCCTCTACTGAGACCCGCTCGGAGTCTGGTATGCCACGAGACACTTTAAGTATTGAACCCGCGGATGTCTCTACCCTAGATGGGTCCTGAGCTGCTGAGCAGGCACCAGCTTCTGAGGGTGTTTTCAGGCCTAAAGATTTGTATATTAAACCGACGCCATCTTCAAAAATAAGGACAAAATCAGCTTCTATGTTTAAAAAAACGACGCTTGGGCCACGTGCACAGGCCCCTATACCTAAAAAACAAATGATCAAAATGGCTGAGGATTTAATTACCTTGATCAGGGGTACCCATCCCCCTCCTGCTAAGAGGCAAGGCACTGACTATGAATCATCAGATCAGGTTTCTATTTCTTCTGATTCCTCTTCTGATCAGGAATTATCTATTCCACCTTATGAGGACTCTGATGCAGAAGAATCCATCCCTTCTGGTTCTCCCCCTGAGGATTTTTCTTTTGGAGAAATTTTGCATACCCTAAGGGAACACTTTCACTGGGAGAGTCAGGATTTCTCAATCTAAAAAGAGGCTTAGGGATTTCCTTCTTCTTCCTCAGCATAGGCATTTGGCTATACCTCCTGTTCTAGACATTGTTGATGATATTTTCTCAGAATCCAGCATGGCACCTGATTCCCTGCTCCAGCTCCTAGTAAGCCAGACCGATATTACAAGGTTCCTGACTCCCACAAATTCCTAGTTAAAAACCCTACTGCTGACCCTGAAACCATTTCTCAGGGTCCCAAGGGCATTAAGGCTTCTACTGCTAAAAATCCTACCCCTTGTGATAGAGACTCCAGGGTGCTGAATAGATGGGGTACGAAGGTTTACACGTCTGCAACTTGGCAATCAGGCCTTTAAATTGTCAATTTCATATGCTTAAATATCAGCAGCATGTCATGGGCTTACTTAAACAGAAAATTATGTTGATTTCTGACTGTATGGAAAATAGAGTTGCAGGATTTATTGCATTCAGCTGAACAAGTTGGAAAGCATACTTTGCAATGTGGTTTTGATTCCTTGGAGGCCTCTTGCAGGGCAACCGTAACTGGATCTGTGATAAGAAGGCATGCTTGGCTCAAGGAGCAAAATCTGCCTGATTATGTTAAAGCAAAATTGTTGGATGCACCTTTACAACAGGACAGTCTATTTGGTAATAAGGCAGAAGAAGTTTTGAAAAAGATTGAAGATAAAGCTAAATCTATGCAAACTGTAAAAGATTTCCTACAAGTGCAGCCACCCAGGTTCAGTAGGCACTGGCCTACTAAGAATTGGTCCTTTCCAGTACCCACCAAAGCCACATAGGTCAAACCCAGACATTCCAAGGGCTCCAGGTTTCAGTCACAAGGAACTTATAGAACAAAGTAATGGGGTGCCTCCACCTCCAAATCTGGAAGTAACAAGGCACCTCCCTACGGTAAACAGTCTCAATGAATTTCCACTGCAATCACTGAACACTTATCTTTTGGCCGCCTCTTTGGGGGGAAAACTGGCACTTCATGCACGAAACTGGCAACTAATTACCCAGGACAAGTGGGTTTTAAATATAGTATCCCAGGGATACAGATTTCATTTCCACACGTTGCCAATCCCAAACAGATTGCCAGATCTGCCTCCAAATCAGTGGGCAGAGGCCCAGAAACAGGTTATGTCCCTCATGAATATGGGGGCTATTCAACCAGTACCAGAAAAGGAAAAGGGACAAGGTTTTTATTCAAGACTTTTCCTGGTACCCAGAAAAGACGAATCATGGCGTCCAGTTCTGGACATATCCATTCTAAATACATTTCTGGACATTCCAAAATTCAAGATGCTGACTCTACAACAGTTACTGCCTATGCTAGGCAAGGATGCCTGGTTGGTAACTCTAGACTTAAAAGAGGCTTACCTGCATATCCCAGTCAAGGAATCTTGCAGAAGATACCTCCGCTTCACAGCAGGCTATTTACATTACCAAATGTTCATTGTGCATACAGCTGCAGTAATCACAGATGGGTTCTCTGCCGTCAGGCGGGTCCTCGGTCGGGCGAATTCCAAAGTCTAGGTCCGGCGTCGGTTGTTGTCGCTTTCTCTCCTGACGTCAGTGAGGCCGGAGTATATAAGACACAGCCGACGCCATGTTCTTCGGTCTTTTGCCGCGGTGCCGGCAGAAGCAGTTCGCAAGTGCCGGTCGGCCAGCTCCTGAATTACGAAAAATTGGAAACCAAGTCTTCATTAAAGCTAAGTACCCGTTGAAACTTTTCTTGCCTCAGACCGATGTCAGAAAAAGTTAATAATTGTATTTCTTGTGGGAAGCAAATACCGCATAAGGATTTCCATTCCCACTGCATACCTTGTTTAGGCCCAGACCACGGCGTCTCGGGCTGTCGCTTTGCGCTACTTTCAATAACGCACTATTAAGCATCGGGCGGAGTTAAGCCCAACACTTTTTGGTAAAGCCTTTGATTATAAAATGTCGCCGGAGACTCCGACTACCGTTTTGTCCAAAAGCAAGGACAAGGACCGACGCGAGGTCCCGGTCCCCACCGACACCACGCCAAAACCGGCTACACGTGGTCCGGTTCTCAGCGAGACGCCTATGCAGTCCCTGACTACCGACGACACTCCTTTGGTTGTGTCTTCTGTAACCGAGACCGCAGGTACCTCGGCCCTTTCCCAGACTACAACCACCGAAGCCATTGTGAGTGTTGAGCCTCCTAATGTGGACAGGTCCACTTCCACCCATGGTGTCTTTAGACCTTCATCTTCCTTTTCTATTAAGGCCTTTACTAAATCCAAATCAGCCAGGCATCCAAAGAGGCCTGTTGCACAGGGCCCATCTCCAGGCCCCATGCCTAAAAAGCAGATGCTTAAAATGGCTGAGGATTTAATTACTCTTATCAGGGGTTCCCAGCCCCCTCCAGACAAGAGACCCAGAGTGGAGGAAGATTCTCCCTCTTCTGATCAGGGCTCCATTTTATCAGAACATTCTGATGTAGAGGAACACTCTTACTCCCCTTTTGAAGATTCGGATGCAGAGCAGTCCATTCCTTCTGTATCTCCTCCTGAGGATTTCTCCTTTGGGGAAACCTTGCACACTTTGAGAGAACACTTCCATTGGGAAGGACATGACTTTTCCGACTCCAAGAAAAGACTTAGGGAATTTCTTTTGTTACCTCAACACAGACCTCTGGCGATACCTCCTGTCTTGGACATACTTGATGATGTTTATTCGGAGGCTCGCCTTAACCCGGATTCCCTGCCTCCTGCCCCAGTCAAACCTGATAGGTACTACAGAGTTCCTAACTCTCACCAATTTCTCTACAAAAGCCATAATGCTGACCCTGAAACCATTTCTCAAGGCCCCAAGGGATTGAAGGCCTCTACTGCTAAGAATCCACTACCTGCCGAAAGAGTCAAGATCCTTAGAAAGGTGGGGGAAAAAAGGTAGATACCTCGGCCACCCTAGCCATGAGGGCCTTAAATTGTCAGTTTCATATGCTTAAATATCAACAGTTCCTGTTATCACAATTAAGGAATAAAATGTCTCAACCTGAACAACCAGATTTGAAGGAGTTGCAGGATATGATGCATAGTGCAGAACAAGTGGGTAAGCACACCTTACAATGTGGCTATGATGCCCTAGAGGCCTCAAGTAGAGCTGCTGCTACAGGATCAGTCATTCGTAGACATGCCTGGCTTAGGGAACAAAGCTTGCCTGATCATGTGAAAGCTAAGCTTCTAGATGCTCCTTTACAAAAGGATGTGCTGTTTGGTACTAATGCTGAGGAGATATTACGGAAAATGGAAGAAAAAGCCAAATCTATGCAAACTGTCAAAGCTTTTCTACAGGTCCAACCACCACGTTTTAGCAGAAATTGGCCTTCAAAAAACTGGTCCTTTCCAGCCACTGACAAGCCCCAAAGAGGTAGATACAGACGCACAAGGGGCAGAGGACAATCACAAGGATCATATAGAGGCAGGCAATGGCAAACTCCAGCACCAAGAGGTGGCGAAGACAGTGCACAACAATACAGGAAACAAACCCAATGACTTCCTCCTTTCCAGGCCAAGCAAGTCTCAGCTGGCAGCACCCTTGGGAGGAAAGCTGGCATTATTTACAAGAAATTGGCATATTATCACAACAGACAAATGGATCCTGGACGTTATAAACAGAGGCTACAGATTTCATTTCCACACTCTTCCAAAAATGAGAGGCATGCCAAACCTGCCACACAATCAAAGGACAGAGGCACAACTACAAATTTCAAAGCTCATAGACATGAGAGCTATTCAAGAGGTACCTACTCACGAACAAGGTCAAGGTTTTTATTCCAGACTTTTTCTGGTACCAAGGAAAGGAGCCGACTGGAGACCCATTTTGGACTTATCCATCCTAAACACATTTTTATTCGTACCAAAATTCAAGATGCTCACATTGCAGCAGCTTCTTCCCATGCTGGGCAAGGAGTTTTGGCTGGTAACATTGGACCTCAAGGAGGCATACCTGCATGTCCCAATCAGACAAAGCTGCAGAAGATACCTCAGATTTCTTGCAGGTTCAATCCACTATCAATTCTCTGCATTGCCCTTTGGCTTATCTACTGCGCCCAGAGTATTCACAAAATGCCTGGCATCAGTGATTGCCTACTGCAGACTTCAAGGGATACAAATTTACCCTTATTTGGATGACTGCCTGATCCAAGCGGACAGCAAACACATACTTCTGGAACATCTGGCTTATGTAACACGGTTATTGAATTCTCTGGGATACACAGTCAACAAAGAGAAATCCAGGCTAACACCATCTCAGAAAATAACTTTCCTGGGTGCCAACTTGGACACAAACACCCAGATGGCCTATCTTACGCCAGAAAAACAGGGACAACTAACTCAGTACTTCAAAATACTAGCAAAATGTACCAGGCTCACTGCAAGGAAAATCCTGCAGGCTCTGGGCTTCATGGCATCTTGCATTCTTTTAATCCCATGTGCAAAGTTGCATATGAGGAAACTTCAATGGTACCTAAAAAACCTATGGTCTCAACACAGTCACAGTTTGGAAACAATAATACCAATAATTCCATGTTTGCAAAAGGAATTTCGATGGTGGGCCCAAGCATGTCAAGCAAACACAGGTCTCCCATTCTGCAAGCCTCAAGCAAATCAAGTCATCACAACAGACACCTCAGATTACGCCTGGGGGGCGCACATGACAGACAGGTGCATTCAGGGCAAATGGTCCCAAAAGGAAAAGCACCTTCACATAAATCAAAAAGAAATGCTAGCAGTGATAAATGCAATTACAGCTTTCAAGGACCTCCTGCATCCAGGACAATTACTGATAAGAACAGACAACACCACAGTAATGTTGTACATAAACAAACAAGGAGGAACACATTCATACCCCTTGTGCAGACTAGCCATGACACTTTGGAACTTGGCTCTGGAATGGCAAATCGAACTTCAAGCACAGTACTTGCCAGGATTGGAAAACACGCTGGCAGACAATCTAAGCAGAAATATGACAGATCCACACGAATGGAAGTTGCATCCTCAGGTGTTTACAGAGATAATCCAAGCGTGGGGGAGGCCAGACATAGATCTCTTTGCCTCCCACAGGAATCATCAATTGGAAAAGTTTTGTTCAAGGACCTTTCATCCAAAGGCCTGGAGGGTGGACGCCCTTTCATTCAGTTGGACAGCATGGACAGATGTTCTTCATCTCACATTGCTGCAGTCCTTACATATGGGTAGTCCGCTGTCCTCGGTCGGCCCGAATACCAAAGTATAAGGCTGACGTCGGTCAAGGCGCTTAAAACTGACATCAGGACGTCAGGGTACAAATGCGCATGACCTACGTCATATCCTCAGCCTTTTTTGCCGCATGGTCCGATGCAGAAGCAGCGTTGCAAGTGCCGTTCGGCGTTCTGAAATTTTTCGAGTTCGGAGTTTCAGACCGAATCCAAGTTGGCTAAGTACCCGTTAGAATATTTTGGTTTTTCTTGCCTCAGTGTTTTACCGGATGTCAGAAAAAGTGAATAACTGTATTTCTTGTGGGAAACAGATACCGCATAGGGATTATCATTCTTTGTGTATTCCTTGTTTGGGGCCTGAGCACGACGTTGTTGGGTGTCGCTTTTGTGCTAGGTTCAATAAGCGCACTATTAAGCGAAGGTTAGATTGTGCTAGGCTGGTCTTCGGGAAGCAGTGCAATTATAATATGCTGTCGGATTCTCCGGCGTCCGCTTCTACGAAGAAGCGCAAAGACAAAACAGTTAAACCCAGGCAAGATGAGTCGTCCGTTCCGGACGCCGGTTCTTAGAGCTTCAGTGGAACCGGTGGTTCCGACGGAGGCTTCTCTGGAGTCTCAGGGGGAGACTTTGATATTGCAGGATGTGGCCTCTCAGGAGGCAGGTCAGGCTGAAGGGGCTTCTCAGGTTACTGTACTCCCCTCCCTTCCTAGGGTGGTTAGGCCCTCTCCTTCTGTTTCCAAGGCTTCTCCCAGAGGCAGGCCAGGTTTAGCTTCTGTTGGTGTCACTCCTAGTTCAGCAGGGTCTGTGCCCAAGAAGCACATGCTTAAAATGGCAGAAGATTTGATTACTCTGATTAGAGGTTCTTTGCCCCCTCCTGATAAGAGGCCTAGGGTGGAGCCAGAGTTGGGAAGTTTTGAGCAGGCTTCGGATGTTTCAGAGTCTTCGGCTGAAGACTTGCAGGAGTACTCTTCTTATTCTGATTCTGATGCAGATGATTCTACTCCTTCTGCTTCTCCTCCAGAGGATTTTTCTTTTTCAGAGACACTTCATTCTATGAGGGAACATTTTAAGTGGGAAGGTCAGGACTTCTCTGATTCCCGGAAAAGGCTTAGGGAATTTTTGCTTTTACCCCAACATAGGCCCTTGGCTATACCCCCTGTTCTGGATGTTGTGGAAGATGTGTTTACAGAGGCTTCACTTAATCCTGATTCTCTGCCTCCTGCTCCTGTTAAACCGGATAGGTATTACAGGGTGCCTGAGGCTCATAAATATCTTTATAAGAGTCCTAGCGGACCCAGAAACTATTAGTCAGGGACCTAAGGGTGTCAAGGCCTCTGTTGTAAAAAATCCGGTTCCTCCAGATAAAGAGGCCAGAGCTTTGGATAGATGGGGAAAGAAGGTCTATACATCTTCTACCTTAGCTATGAGGGCTTTGAATTGCCAGTTTCATATGTTGAAATACCAAAACTTTCTTCTTTCTCAGTTGAAGTCTAAGGTGGATGCTCTGGCAGAAGGCATTGAGTGTAAAGAATTACAAGATTTGGTGCATGTCTCTGAACAGGTGGGTAAGCATTCATTACAATGTGGTTTTGATGCTGTACAGGCCTCGTCTAGGGTGGCTGCCACTGGTTCAGTTCTTCGCAGGCACGCCTGGCTGAAGGATCAGAATTTATCTGACCATGTTAAGACAAGGATTTTGGATGCTCCTTTGCAGTCTGATGTGTTGTTTGGTTCACCTGTGGAGTCAGTCTTGAAGAAAATGGAAGACAAGGCTAAGTCTATGCAGGCTGTTAAAGATTTTTTGCAAGTTCAGCCTCCGAAGTTTAGTAGGAATTGGCCTGCTAAGGGGTGGACGTATCCTTCTTATGATTCTCAGCCTAGGGGTAGATCTAGACGTGGTAGGGGCAGAGCTCAGAGTTCTTTCAGACCTAGAACAGGGAGTTCACCTGCACAATCTTCGGGTGAGGGCAGGGGCCAGTCCTTTCGTAAACAGGCCCAATGACCTACCTTTTCAGCTGCCAGATCCTTCTTGCCTGGCAGCACCTTTGGGAGGAAGGTTGGCATTCTTCAAGGAAAATTGGAATTTGATTACCCAAGACAAATGGGTATTGGATATCATACACCAAGGTTACAAGTTTTATTTCCATACCTTGCCTCCTTTCAAGGGCATGCCGGACGTTCCTCCTCAGCAAAGACTAGAGGCTCACAAACAAATTTCTCTACTACTTCAAATAAGGGCCATACAACCGGTCCCTCTGCCAGAAGTGGGCCTAGGATTTTATTCTCGCCTGTTTCTAGTACCAAAGAAAGGGAACACGTGGAGACCAATTTTGGATTTATCTATCCTCAACACATATCTGGACATTCCCAAGTTCAAAATGTTGACGTTACAACAGCTTTTACCTCTGCTGGGCAAAGATCACTGGATGGTGACTCTGGATCTCAAGGAGGCTTACCTTCATGTTCCTATCAGGCTCAGTTGCAGGAAGTATCTGCGTTTTCGGGCTGGGACTTCTCATTATCAGTTCTCTGCATTGCCCTTTGGCTTATCTACTGCCCAGAGTGTTCACGAAGGTTCTGGCTCCAGTGATAGCTTTCTTCAGGCTAAGAGGAATACAAATCTATCCTTATTTGGACGATTGCCTGATTCTGGCCCAAGGAAAGGACGAACTTCTTCATCATTTACAGTATGTGATGGCAGTGTTAAGATGCCTGGGGTATTCTGTGACGAAATAAAGTCCAGTCTAGTACCCTCTCAGGACATGTGCTTTCTGGGTGTGAGACTGAATACAGCTTCCCAGATGGCCTTTTGACCCCGGACAAACAAAAGAATCTTTCTCTTTACTTCCACCAATTGTCTCGTCAGTCCAGGCTGACTGCAAGGACAGTCCTTCAAGCCTTGGGGTTCATGGCATCTTGTATTCTGGTACTTCCCAATGCCAAACTGCATATGAGGAAGCTACAATGGTATCTCAAAATGTATGGACACAGCACTGCCAAGATATGGACACTGTCATTCAGATAATACCTTGCATTCAAAAGGAATTTTGTGGTGGGCTCAGGAATGTCACCTAAACAAGGGACTCTCTGTGACCCGGCCAGAGGCGAGTCAGATTCTAACGACAGATGCCTCAGACAAAGCTTGGGGAGCTCATCTAAATGGAAAATGGGTACAAGACACGTGGCCTGCCAGACTTCAACATCTACATATCAACTTGAAGGAGATGTTAGCAGTCCAATTTGCATTAATAGCTTTCAAGGATTTACTTCTTCCAGGGCAGGTGTTGATTCTAACAGACAACACAACTGTCATGTGGTACATCAACAAGCAAGGGGGGACGCATTCTTATCCTCTATGCAGACAAGCAATGATTTTGTGGGAGACTGCTCTCAGTTTACAACTAAATCTTCAGGCAAGGTTTCTGCCAGGACCACAGAACTCCTTAGCAGATGTGTTGAGCAGACAAATTATGGATCCCCACGAGTGGAAATTGGATCCTCATGTATTTCAGAAATTGACAGTGTTATGGGGAACTCCAGACATAGATCTGTTCGCTTCTCCACTAAATTATCAGCTGCCAAAGTTTTGCACAAAAAGGTTTCATCCCACAGCTTGGAAAGTGGATGCTCTCTCATTCAATTGGAGCAATCTTCATGTGTATGCCTTTCCACCTCTGCCTCTCCTCCCAAAGGTACTCCTGAAGGTCAGACAGGACAAGCCAAACATGATTTTAATAGCTCCGGATTGGCCTCGACAGCACTGGTACCCATTACTGAGAAGTCTGGTACGGGAGCCTCCATGGCCTTTGCCTTCGATTCCTCACCTGCTGTCTCAGGAGAACAGTCCTTTACTCAATGTCAAACTTCATTCTCTACATCTAACAGCCTGGCATATTCTGTTTTAAACCCTGGAGGGTCTCAGCTTCCACAACAAGTTTTGAATGTTATTTTGGAGGCCAGAAGGCCTAGTACAAGGAAAGTGTACGCAGATAAATGGAAGAGGTTTTTATTTTGGAGTACAGCAAAGGACTTTGATGTTTCTAAACCTAACTTAAGTGTGGCTCTTCAATACCTTACTGAGTTACTGGACAAAGGTTTGTCCTTCTCCTCTATTAAGGTTCATGCTGCAGCAATTTCTGCTCACTATGACTGTGACCCACCATTGTTTTCTCATCCTTTGTTTAAGCAATTCCTTAGATGGGCAAAGAATATAAGACCCCCACGTAGAGCTCCTACTCCTGCTTGGGATCTCAATTTTGTGTTGGAGAAACTCACTCTACAACCTTTTGAGCCTGCAGCGACTGCCGAGTTGAAATATTTATCATGGAAGACTGCTTTTTTGTTGGCCATTACCTCTGCGAGAAGGGTTTCTGAATTACAGGCCCTTATGGCGGTTGAGCCTTTCCTAATTTTCCACAAGGATAGGGTATCTTTGCGTACTAACCCTTCCTTTATGCCTAAAGTGGTTTCTAGTGTGGCTTTAAACCAAACTATTCATTTACCTACTTTTTATGCAAACCCCCAAAATAAAGGGCAAAAGATTTTGCACACTTTGGATGTACACAGACAGTTGCGATATTATTTGAGCAGAACTAAAGGGTGCAGGCAGTCTCAGCAGTTGTTTGTTTCATTTGCTTTGGGTTCTCAGGGCAAACCTGTTTCAAAACAGACTATTTCTAAGTGGATTGGTTTTTGTATTGCTTTCTGTTATTCCCATCATGGTAAGGAGATTCCAGCTGGGATTAGGCCTCATTCAACTAGGGCTACTGCCACTTCTACAGCTTTTTTAAGGGGGGTGGCTACTAAAGATATTTTGGAGGCAGCTACTTGGAGTTCAGTGCATACTTTCTCTAAGCATTACCGCCTTCCACTTTACTCTAAATCTAGGGCTGGTTTTGCCACTGCAATTTTACAGGGCATTTTGGCAGCTCCTAATGCTTTATAGTTTTGCCATCCTCCCTTACCTCTGCTTTGGGATTCTACCCATATGTAAGGACTGCAGCAATGTGAGATGAAGAACATAGTACAGTTTTGTACCTACCATAAATGTAGATGTTCAAGATCCACATTGCTGCAGTCCAATTTACTCCTCCTTCCCCTCTGTAGTTAGAGGCGGTTGTGTGGTTTGGGTTGTGAATATTGTAAATATTGTAAATATGATTAGTGCAGGGGTGGTTGGTTGGTTTTTGCTGTCTTTTGGCTTTGGCCTTTCTTTTTGGGCCTTCTGACATCTGGGGCAAGAAAAGACTGAGGATATGACGTCGGTCATGCGCATTTGTACCCTGACGTCCTGATGTCAGTTTTAAGCGCCTTGACCGACGTCAGCCTTATACTTTGGTATTCGGGCCGACCGAGGACAGCGGACTACCCATATGTAAGGACTGCAGCAATGTGGATCTTCGAACATCTACATTTATGGTAGGTACAAAACTGTACTTTTACGCTTTCCCACCTCTGCCTCTTCTGCCCAAGGTGCTCTTGAAAGCAAGAGCAGACAGACCGAAGATGATACTGATTGCTCCAGACTGGCCAAGGCAACACTGGTACCCACTCCTGAGGAGCCTAACACATACTCCTCCCTGGTCTCTACCTCTAATGCCTCTTCTGCTGACTCAGCACAGCTACAAAACTCTTCACAGTCAGCTGAAAACACTCAATCTCGCTGCATGGAAAATTCCTTAACACCACAACAGACCCTACTCCCCAAAGAGGTGCAGGATGTCATTTTGGAGGCCAGAAGGCCATCTACTAGAAAGGCTTACTCCGCAAAATGGAAACGGTTTTGCTCTTGGAATTAGAAAAAAGGCCAGGACCCTAGAAAACTGAATTTGCCTCAGGTATTACAGTATCTAGCTGAGCTGCTGAACAGTGGACTTTCATTTTCCTCCATAAAAATCCATGCCTCAGCCATTTCTGCAGAATTCAACACGGATCCACCCTTATTTTCTCACCCACTCTTAAGACAGTTCCTCAGAGGGGCTAAGAATATAAGACCACCAAGGAAACAACCAATACCAGCCTGGGATCTTAATTACATTCTAGAAAAATTAACATTGCCTCCTTTTGAACCAGTTGCCTCAACAGATTTGCAATATTTGTCCTGGAAAACAGCTTTCCTTCTGGCCATCACTTCAGCTCGTAGGGTTTCGGAACTACAGGCCCTCATGGCATTGCAGCCCTTTCTCATCTTCCATCAGGACAGGGTTTCCCTTCGTACCAACCCGTCATTTATGCCTAAAGTGGTATCCAGGGTAGCTTTAAATCAAGCCATACACTTACCTACCTTTTACCCCAATCCTCAAAACAAAGGGGAAAGGCTGCTACACTCATTAGACATCCATAGGCAGCTACGTTATTATTTGGACAGAACAAAGGCCTTCAGGAAATCAGAACAACTTTTTGTGTCCTATGCTGTAGGGGCTCAAGGGAAGCCAGTTACCAAACAGACAATTTCAAAATGGATTGGCCACTGCATACGGTTTTGTTATTCCTATCATGGGAAATCTGTCCCTACAGGCATCAGATCCCACTCCACCAGGGCCACAGCTACCTCTACAGCCTTCCTCAGAGGAGTTCCTACCAAAGATATTTTGGAGGCAGCCACTTGGAGTTCTGTGCATACCTTCACAAAACACTACCACCTGCCTTTATATTCCAAAACTAGAGCAGGCTTTGCCACTGCTGTGTTGCAGGGCATTCTGGCTCATTCCAGTTCCACCTAGTACCTACCACCCTGTGCGTAGCTTTGGGATTCTACCCATCTGTGATTACTGCAGCTGTATGCACGATGAACATAGTACAGTTTTGTACCTACCATAAATGTAGATGTTCGAGTGCTAATACAGCTGCAGTACAGGTTTCCCTCCCTCCTTCCCCACTTGGTAAAGGCCTAGGGCCTAACCCCTTTTTCATACAACCTGCCTGGGTTATCCTGCTTTGGTTTATTTGCTTGCAACTACTGATTTTGGATTATATTGCATTACATGTATATATATATATATATATATATATATATATATATATATATATATATATATATATATAATTTATGTATTGCCTTCCTTCTGGGGGCACCTGACATCTGGGGCAAGAAAGACTGAAGAACATGGCGTCGGCTGTGTCTTCTATACTCCGGCCTCACTGACGTCAGGAGAGAAAGCGACAACAACCGACGCCGGACCTAGACTTTGGAATTCGGCCGACCGAGGACCCGCCTGACGGCAGAGAACCCATCTGTGATTACTGCAGCTGTATTAGCACTCGAACATCTACATTTATGGTAGGTACAAAACTGTACTTTCTCTGCACTCCCCTTTGGCTTATCTACTGCGCTCAGGGTCTTCACAAAGTGCCTGGCACCAGTAATTGCCTTTTACAGGCAAAGAAACATTCAGATTTATCCTTATCTGGACGATTGTCTAATTCAGGCAGAAAACAAGGGCATTCTTCTAAAACATGTGGCATTTGTAAAAAGACTTCTAACTTGTCTAGGGTACACCTTAAACAAAAAGAAATCACAACTGGTACCCTCTCAAATAATTACATTCCTGGGTGCAAGCTTGAATAAAACTGACCAGATGACCTACCTTACGCCAGAAATGCAAATTCAATTGATGACTTACTTCAAACAGGTGGCCAGAAAAACCCAGCTTATTTGCAAGGCAAATTCTGCAGGCCTTGGGGTTCATGGCCTCCTGCATCCTAATAATTCCATATGCAAGACTGCATATGAGGAAACTTCAGTGGTACATAAAAAGCTTATGGAGTCAACATTGTCACAGCCTGGAAACAATGGATCCTGTCATTCCTTGCCTGCAGTTAGAGTTCCTATGGTGGGCAGAAGCCTGCCACCAAAACAAGGAACTGTCATTCACTCTACCCCCTTCAGCCCAAACCCTGACTACAGATGCATCAGATTATGCTTGGGGTGGGGGGCGCATCTGGCAGGGAGATGCATTCAGGGCCAATGGAGCCCAAATCAAATGCACCTACATATCAACCAGAAAGAAATGCTAGTTGTACAAAATGCTCTGACAGCCTTCAAGGACTATCTTCATCCAAAACAACTACTGATAAAGACAGACAACACCACAGTCATGTGGTACATAAACAAGCAGGGGGGTACCCATTCCAACCCCCTTTGCAGACTAGCCATGGCTTTGTGGAACACGGCCTTGACTTACCAAATACATCTACAAGGTTAATTCCTGCCAGGAAAGCAAAATACTCTGGCAGACGCACTAAGCAGAAATTTTATGGACCCACACGAATGGAAACTGGATCCACAAATCTTCAGCATGTTGGCACACAAATGGGGGAGCCCAGACATAGATCTTTTTGCCTCACCCCAGAATCATCAGTTGGACAAATTCTGCACAAGAATTCATCACAAAAAAAGCTTGAAAAGTGGATGCTCTGTCCTTCAGCTGGAAAAACCTATCAGTCTATGCCTTTCCTCCTCTGCCTCTGCTCTCCAAGGTCTTACTAAAAGTCAGACAGGAAAAAACAAAAAATGATACTGATTGCTCCAGACTGGCCTCGCCAACACTGGTACCTGCTTCTATGCAATATGTCACACCTTCCTCCGTGATACCTGCCTTTGACACCTTACCTACTGTCTCAGCAGAACTATCAAATTCTGCACACTGAGCTCCAAACTCTGAATCTTGCAGCATGGCTAATCAACTAATTTCACCAGTTACATCTCTCAGCAAACCTGTGATGGATGTCATTTTGGAGGCTAGAGTACTAGAAAATCTTATGCGGAAAATGGAAAAGATTCTCTGCCTCGAACCAAGCACAAGGAATAAACACAGCCATGCCCAATATTCCTCAGATTCTGCAATATTTAACTGAGATGCTTCACAAGGGCCTGTCTTTTTCTTCTATACAAATCCATGCTTCTGCCATTTCAGCTCATCACAACACAAAGCCTCCCCTCTTTTCTCATCCTCAGCTAAAGCAGTACCTCAAAGGGGCCAACAATTTAAGACCTCCCAGGAGAGCACCAGCTCCTGCATGGGACCTCAATTTTGTATTGGAAAAACTCACTGTACCTCCTTTTGAGCCAGCTGCTACTGCAGATTTAAAATTTTTATCCTGGAAAACAGCCTTTCTTTTAGCAGTTACTTCAGTTAGACGGATTTCAGAATTACAGGCCCTTGTGGCAGTGGAGCCTTTCATTATTTTCCATCCGGACAGGGTGGCTTTCAGGACCACTCCATCTTTCATGCCTAAGGTGGTATCCAGTGTGGCTCTTAATCAGACCATTCATGTGCCAACTTTCTTTCCCAATCCACAGAACAAGGGTGAGCGGATTCTGCATTCATTGGATGTGCACAGACAACTTAGATTCTACTTAAACAGGACAAAACCACTAAGAAAATCTGAGCAACTATTGGTGCCTTTTGCTACAGGGGGCAGAGGGAAAACCTATTTCAAAGCAGACTATTTCTAAATGGATAAGCCATTGTATTTGTTTCTGCTATATGCACCATGGTAAACCTATCCCCAAGGGGATCAGATCTTATTCCACCAGGGCTGCAACAACTTCTGCGGCCTTTCTCAGAGGGGTTCCTACCAGAGACATTCTAGAAGCTGCTACCTGGAACTCAATTCATACGTTCACCAAACATTACCATTTACCTATCTTCTCTAAATCCAGAGCTGGCTTTGCTATTGCTGTCCTGCAGGGCCTTATAGCTGCTCCTAATTCTGTATAAAGCCATCCTCCCAACCATAGCTTTCGGAATCTACCCAAATGTAATGACTGTAACAGTGAAACATGAAGAACATAGTACAGTTGTGTACACTTACCATAAATGTAGATGTTCGAGTGTATTCACTGTTGCAGTCCTGGTTACCCACCCTCCAGCCCCCTTTTTTTCTCTTCCCTTTTTGGTGTATTTGCTTTTGATTGGAGGTATATTGTTTATGTGCTAAATTATATATATATATATATATATATATATATATATATATATATATATATATATATATATATATATATATATATATATATATATATATTTTGCTCCCCATTTGGGGGGCACCTGCCATCTGAGGCAAGAAAAACTGATGAAAATGGCGTCAGCTGCATGTTTTATACCCCTGACGACCTGACGTCATGGAAAAAGGGACAGCAACCGACGCAGGACACAAGACTTTGTTAATCAGGCCGACTGAGGGCAGCCTGCCAGCAGATTACCCAAATGTAATGACTGCAACAGTGAATACATTCGAGCATCTACATTTATAGTAAGTGTACTTTCTGCTTACATGGCTTAGTTAACTGTGTTTGATAATATTTGCTGTTTCTGTCCAACCTACTGCATTTACTTTTAGTGCTACATTGGTTGTTTAAAATGTAGTATCTGCTCTGCTTTCATAACTTAGTCAACTGGGAATCCTGTTATTGCTACACTGGTTATTTCTTGCCTGTATTATACCTCACATATCCTCTGATTCTCAAGGGTTTTGCTAGGTCTGGTTTGTCATTTGTCTTTTCTTACTTTCTTGGTCTAACCTTTTTCATGTTTTCCCCCTTATCTCTTGCAACTTATCCCGACAGGTTAAACAGTCTGTTGTTATCCCCTGCCCAACAGACCCGCCCATCAAAATACCTTGTGAAAGCGTTATAAATCTGCTTAAGTTACCTGCCTGATGCAGCTCCAAAAACAAGACTAAGAAGCACAGCTTTTAGCTCAACTGTAACTGTTCCTTCTACTGCAATTTCTCCACACTGTGAATCAGTTTTTAAAACAATCTGCTTGTAAAAAAGTGAACTGCTCCTTGTTATTTAAAGTATTACTACAGGGCAGGTGAGCACACACACGTTAGTCTTTCTGGCTGTAGGAACTTACTTTGGCCACTAGGAGGCAACACAGTGTGAGTAGTTTACCATATTCCTTGCTGTTTTAACTAACAATAGTACCAATAGCTTTTAAGTTTAATGTTATTTTAACTCTCAGTAGTTCCAGTATATGTAGATTTAATGTTGCCAGCCACACTATAGAGTGTTATTTAACCCCTAGTATGTCTTCAATACCTTTTGTCTCCTATTTTTACATTTATATCTGCAGCATTTCTATCTCTGGCTTTTTCTCTCTTTACCTCTTAAGCTCTGATTTTCACAGTTGCTTCCTTTCTGATTGTTGTATTCAGTATTGTTTCACACTGCTGACCTGACCCTGTCAGTACTGGTTCCAACCAGCTAGGCCACTGTGATATCCATCTCCATGCTCTCTCCAACCCCTCCACCAGTTTCTTTCCCTCCCCCAGACTCTTTAACTTTGCCTTCCTTCCTGTGGCGCCATCTTTACCTCTGAACCACTAATCCTTTCCTTATACCACTGCTAGAACGTCCCTTACCCCCCTAGCATAGTTTCCTCTGAACTTACCTTCCACTTCACTAATTGTTTTTTTTTTTTTGACATTTGATTCTTCCTTCCCTTGGCTCTACCCGCTCTGCCCTGCGGGCTCAGTCTGCTCCCCTACCCCCCAAATCTCACCCAACCCAAGATCCCTACACTTATACTTACCTAGCCACTCCCACCACTTCCACAGTCCAGTACAAACTACCCATCATACCAACCCACAATCCCCACCCCAGTTCACCCATTAAAGTAAGCCTACCCGTCATAGTTTACTGCCAAACATAACTTATCCTGATAAACTACCAAACAAGTAACCTAAACCATAATCTCTTACTCACATACCACATAGGCGGTAGTCTACTTAACACCGAAAGTGTGATAAGAGACCTTGGGACACAGGTGGACAGTAATCTCTCTTTTGATAATCACATTGCCACAGTAGTCAGGAAATCCTTCTATGTGGCACACCTCATCACAAGGTTTCTCATCCAGGAAAAAAGAGGTCATTGTCCCCCTATACTCGTCACTCATTTTACCATTATAGAGTACAATGCCCTTTTTGGTATGTACCTCACAAGATATCTGCAACAACTGGAAAGACCACTGAAATACCTCACAAAGAAGATTACCGGCCTTAAACAGATGCCCTACGCAGACCATCTCAAAAAACTCCAGCTTTTCTCTGTCACATATCGCCTACTCAGAGGCGATCTCTGCCTAACATACAAAGCTATGTCAAACCCAGAGCTGTTGGACATGCCCCACTTAAAGAAATCCCAATCCCTCAGAGCTACACGCTCTAGGGACCTAAATCTTGTCACCACAATAAACAGAACATACTGGAGGGATAGATTTCTATTTTAGAGACTTTCCATACTCTGGAACAAACTATCTATCTATATCAAACAAAGCTTCTCATTAGCGCCCTTAAAAAAAATCTTGATGATTGGATGGGAAATAGGAAATTCACCCCAGGGATCACTTCTGTGGCTCTGCACGACAGGGACACAGGAAAATAATTTTCTTGGGTGGCAAAAGCCAGGGTACCTTTTTGGCTAGGCTTATATAGGTCCTAGGGCCAATAGCCTAGTACCTACCTATGAACCAATGAAATAAACTGACTTCCCAACTTATCTCACCCCTTACTTCTACTCTAATAACCAACATCATGACTCTCAAACCTCTATCCCTACTTACTCAAATAATACTTCTGATTACCTTAACTTATCTAAACTATATCACCCAATCTACTGAAACAAACCACTCCCCCTCATTTCACACCACTACCCCATCCTCTACAAAGTACACATTTACTGTTACCCTTATATCTCCCAGTCTCTACCCTTTCAACAGTAGCATGGTCTTCCCCTATAGACTTCTATCCAACTCTAAAAACACTGTTCCCCACTACACCAGTCTAATGTCCACAGAACTCTCTACCTGTGTACTACACCCCAAACAAACCAAATACCTCATCCATCATCTTATCTCTATCCTTCTCTCTGGGGACATCCACCCAAACCCAGGCCTCTCTAACACACCGAATCGAGCCCTCCCCCCCCCAAGCAACAGGCAGACTCCTCCACTTTTCAGCTCTAAATGCTCAGAGCCTGTATAACAATATTCCAAACCTTCATGACTGTCTTCTACATAACCAGGCCGATATTCTCTCCATCTCAGGAACCTGGCTTAAGCCCCACATACAAGATTCTGAAATAACTCCTCCCAGCTACCGCTTGTTTAGGAATGACAGAACACAAAAAAGGGGTGGTTGTAGCACTCCTTTACTCGGCATCCGTCTTAGTAACCCCCTATACCAAACCCTTTCCCAAATTTGGCAAGGCAGAAATAATACCAGCCCTACTCCACCTAAACAAGCATGAACTCATATTTGTTCTCTCCCTCTATATTCCCCCCTGGAGACAATATCTCATCCCTTGAAGATATTCTCTCCTGGGTCTCTACCAACATTGCTCACGAAACCATAATCCTGGGAGATGTGAACATAAACTGGGCCACAGTCCAGTCTCCCACTAACTCACTCAAAAATTAACTTATATAACTTTACACAACTAATCAATTCAACTACCATGCCTTCCAAGAACTCCATTACTGGAAGTGCAGTAGACTGGATTCTAGGATCCCATCCTCACTATATCTCTGATAGTGGTATTCTCCTAGACCCACTAGCTGACCACTTCCCCACTTTTGCCCACCATCTCCCCTCTTCCGTACAACTCACTCACACCTATATTTCCACTCGTTGTCTAAAGAACTTCAATTCTGAAACCTTCTCAAATGCACTAAAAAGAACAAACTGGAACCCATTAAAGACTCTTTCCCTAGATAATGCTCTCTCCTCCTTTAACTCTACTTTCACAAACCTGCTCAACTCCTTTGCCCCTCTAAAAACAAAACATATAAAAAGTAACCCTGTACCCTGGTTAACCAAAAACACCTTAGGTGTCATGCGACTCCGTGACGAAGCCTGGACACATTGCCATAAAAATTAAGCCATTGTCACCCTAAACGAATATAAAACACTACGAAATAAAGTAAAAAAACTTATTACCTCAGACCGCAAAGCCTGTTTCTCCACTCTCCAAACCAACCACAACACCAGTCCCAAACTATTTTGGAAAAGAATCTCATCTCTCCTCAACCAAGGAAAAAAAAAACCCTTGCCCCAACCCAGATGCCTCTGACATGGACTTAGCCACCCAATTAAACTCTTTCTTCACAGAGTCCATACAAGCTAACATTGTCCTTTACCAACACCTCTACAACCCCTCCTCAGCATGCACCCATCCCTTTCTCCCCTAGCATCCCTTGCCCCCAACCTCCAGCTTTCTCTATCAATCCCATCTCTATATCCACCATAAAATCTTCTCCTATAATTAAAACCTGGTTCCAATGTCCCTGGTGAAATTCCCTCCTACTTCCTAAAAGTAGCTGCAGAAGCCATTGCTGTCCCTATCAGCATACTAATTAATCGGTGTAGCTCAAAAAGCCAGGTCCCTTAGCGCTGGAAGAAAGCCTTTATTATTCCTCTACATAAAGGAAGCAATAATAACAACATTCCAAAATTCCGCCCTATTGCTATCTTATCCCCTATTTCTAAGCTTCTTGAAAAGTGTATCCACCAACAACTCTTACTATCTCATCAACAACCAGCTTCTTAACCCCACACAGCATGGATTCAGATCCGGTCATAGCACCTCCACTGCTCTCCTCTCCTTCCTTGAAACAATTAACAAAGCCTGTGAATCCAGCCATTTCGTGTCCACCCTTCTCCTCGACCTCTCCAAGGCATTTGATACTGTTTCCCACAACCTGCTTCTTAATAAACTCTCCAAACTAAACCTATCCCCTTTCTGTACCAAGTGGTTCTCCAGCTACCTCACAACCAGACAACAAGCAGTCAAGTGGAATAAAGCCACTTCACCTTTCCTTAATACTCCCACAGGTGTCCCCCAAGGTTCTATTTTAGGCCCCCTACTATTCAATATATTTATTAACGACTTCTACTAAGCCATTCCAAACTCCAGCCTCATCCAGTATGCCGACAATTCTACCATTATCTGCTCCTCCATTTTCTATTCTCACTCTAAATAAGCTTACCCAAACCGCCTTCTCCTCTACTGAGCAGTGGACGCTAGACAACCATCTGGCTGTTAATGCAATCAAAACTAAACTTGTGATGTGAAATTGTTCAATCTCGCCGTTTGTTCTTACACACGGGTTCAGAGCCGATCCTCGGCTCCGAGTCGGCCGCATCACCAGCTCCGCATCTTCGAGAAAGCTCGAGGCACAGTAATATCCCATGATCCTCAGGTGCTAACCCTCAGATCTAGTTTGCCGCTAGCAGCAGATCGCATATGAGAGACTCGGGCCAGTATATTTTTTTATATATTTTTTCATTTAGTCAGCTTATAGTTAGTTCTTAGTGTTTAAAATAGGTTGTTTATAAGTAATTTAGTGTAGGAGTGTTATTTGAGAGTGTATTTTACTCAGAATAGATAGTTTAATTTTTACTAGTTAAGGCCTGCGGTTTTTTATGTCAGGATTGACAATATTTTCATAGTCCTTTGTAAATTTTTGCCTTAACTGTTTTTTTCTTCTTATATATATATATATATATATATTATAGTGTGCTGTGTTTTGAATATTTCTATAATATAGTAGGTTAGAGTTAAACTGTTGGTTTATTATTATTATTATTATTACTATTATTATTATAGACATTTAAATTTTACACACATATTTATATAGTGTGTTTTTTCTAAGTGTGCTGTGTTTTTGGACATATACTATATATATTCAAAATGTCAGAGAAAGCCAAATCAGGCTTTAAGAGATGTCAGTGCGGACAGAAGATGTCCATTACTGATAACCACTCATCCTGCGTCTACTGTCTTGGCCCTCTACACTTGCAGGAAGACTGTTCCATTTGTCATTCCTTTAGTGGGAGGGCCATGCTGGAAAGACGCAGGAAGTTGGTTGACAGAGGGTTGCTTAAACCCGAATTTCAAGAGGCCCTGGACAAGGCTGAACAAGTGTCAAAGTCTTCGAAGGGGTCGAAGTCTTCAAGAGTGTCGGAGCCCAAGTCATCGGCTCCGAGCACCTCTTTTCAGATTCGGACGCCGGCTCCTATGACCTCGGTGCCAGGCGTCGAGTGCTTGTCTCTAATAGAGACTCAGGTCTTGGAGCCGGTGTCAGAGGTACCACCGCCTTCTATCCTTCGCTTGGTGATGACTTCGGCCCCTTCGACCCATTCTTCGAGGTCGCTTTCCGACTCCGATGTGGATCGAGTGGAACAGAAGCTAATGGAGAACTCGGCTCTGTCCAAATTAATCGAGGTTTCGTCCCAGCTGGTTTCGAAACTCGAGACTATTCCTGTCCCTTCGACACTTCCTCCTCCAAGACCCATCGAGTCATCGGAGCTAGGAGTCGAAGAACCGATGATCGTAGAGCCTTTGGTGCCGAAGCCTCCAGTAGCGCTATCGGACCCATTGACCTCGACTCCTTCGGAACCAGCCAGAGAGTCTCGGAGCCGAAGATCTTTCCTGGGTTCCGGGGGGGACAGTCGAACCGAGATGTCGGTTCCGACTCTTCCCCTCGGTGCCTCGGCTCAGATCAGTTCGGATCCGTCCTCGGTGTCGGAGCCCGTGGTTCCGATTCCGGAGAAACGACCACCATCTTCAGATCGGGTCGGATCCTCGGATCGGGGCATCGGTGCCTTCGACATCATGAGGAAGGTCTTGTCTGATCAGACACATACATCATCAGTCTCTTCTTCTCCTTCCCCGAAAGGCCCGCGTTCTGCTTCTGTGCCTTCGGTCCCTACCAAGCGTCGAGACCCAATGCCTCAGACAGCCCCACAGGGCGACCCCGGTTCCTCGGATGCATCCCCAGAAGCCCCCGCTGAGGATGTTCCGAGGAAATGATTGTGCAAGAGGAGGCACATTGATTCCCCCCAGGAATCTCGCACATCTGATACCGATTTGGATGAAGCAGAAGGGTCCCCACGGTCCCCCTCTGAAGATGTCTAGTTTGCGGACATTTTGGAAATCCTGAAACAGAGGGGAGACTGGCATACCCTTACCCCTTCTGTGGATGAATCGGTCTTGCTGAAGGCATTTGGGGCTCAAACTTCTACCTCCTGGGTGACCCCGCCATTTGACGAACTCATGGATCTAGTAGCCCGGAGGGCTTGGGAAACGCCCGATACAGTGGAACCAGTCCCCCACAAGCCAAACAAATACATGACGGCCCCCCCCAAGACAAATCTTACCTTACAAAAGGAGTTCCCGTGGATACTAAGGTGGTGGCGGTGGCCACTAAGAAGGAGATGGCTGAATCATCTTCCTCTGTCCATCCCCCTAATAAGGATTCCAGGAAGATGGACAGGTATGGGAAGCGCGTATTTAGTTTTGCGACTTTTTCCATCCGATCGCTCAACTACCTCACGCATTTCATGCATTTACAGAGAGATCTCATTAAGGAACTGGGAGATACTCTCCAGGGAAACACAGATGCTGCTGTCGCCGAGAAAGTGACAGCGCAACTTAACACCCTAAATTCTATAGTGAACTCGTCCATGAGGCTGATTTCGTACGCAGCCGAAGGGTCGAGTAGAGCGGCAGCTTCAGCGATCGCCCTAAGGAGGCAATCCTGGTTGCGCTTATGCTCCTTTGCGGAAGCCTTCAAGTCTTCCTTTGCCAACGCCCCCTTTGATGGTGCCTCCTTGTTTGGGCCCAACGTAAAGGAGACTCTCACGAGGTGTGAGCAAGAAGGGAAGACCCTGTCTGCCGTAGGGGTCCATTTTTCTGCCCCATCTAGACCCTACCCCAAAGGGCAACGAGGCGGAAAAATGTGGTTCCGAAAGACTCAGGGATCTTTTCAGCCCACCCAAAGTGAGGCCCCCTCCAGAGGCAGAGGAGTGGGAAGAAATGGAAGATGCCGCCCAGCCGGCAGAGGGGGTCCGCAAAATCAGGGCGACAGAGATACCTTCTGTGGGAAGCCCTTCCAGCACTCCTGAGTGCAAGCCCGACTGTCCTACTCTGGAGGCAGTCGGGGGTCGCTTGGCGCTATACCCAGAGGCCTGGCTAAATTTTACATCAGATTCCTGGGTAAAAAGCATAGTTACCAGAGGCTACAACATTCCATTCATCAGAATGCCACCCAACCCCAAAAATCTCCCAAACGTTCCACCCAGTCTGCGAGACCAGGCAGCCGTGGAGATAAGAAGGTTGCTCGAAAACAGAGTCATCCAACCAGTCCCGGCAGACCAAATAGGTTCCGGAACTTTTTTAGTTCCAAAGAAAACAGGGGACTGGAGGCCAATTTTGGACCTCAGCAAACTAAATGCCTTCGTGAAAAAGGAAAAGTTCCGGATGGTCACGCTACGGTCAATCCTTCCTTTTCTGAAGGAGGGCGACTGGATGTGCTCTATAGATCTCAAAGACACGTACTACCATATCAAGATGGCCAGGGCGTCCAGAGATCATCTGCGCTTCCGGCTGGGAGCCAGTCATTTTCAGTTTCGCGCTCTGCCCTTTAGTCTCACCTCAGCCCCCAGGGTGTTCACCAAATGCATGGCAGTAGTAGCGTCTCACCTGAGACGAAGGGGATTTCGGGTGTTTCCTTATCTAGAAGACTGGCTCCTATCCGCCACCACCGAGTATCGTCTTCTGCAAGCCAGGGATTACACCATCAACCTCTGCTCCTCTCTAGGCATAACGGTGAATTTTGGAAAGTCTGTCTTATCACCGTCACAGCGTATCTTATTTATAAGAGCACAGCTAGACACTTCCCTGGCTCGAGTTACTCTCCCCCCACCAAGAGTGTCAGACCTCAGACATCAAATTTCGGTCCTTCTCCAAAGCAAGAGAGTTCCTGTGCGACAAATATTAAGAGTACTAGGCTTGATGGCAGCCTTCCTTATCGTAGTCCCCTTAGGCAGGATGCATATGAGGATTCTTCAGTGGATGCTATTCGCTCAGTGGTCTTACCGACAGCTTCCACTATCTCACGAGATATTGATCACGAACTCTTGCAAAAAGGATATCTTGTGGTGGATACACAGTCAAGATCTAACACTAGGACGACCGTTTGTGTTACCCAGTCCGGTAGCAACTCTAACCACGGACGCTTCCCTGATAGGGTGGGGGGGATTTTTTCAGGGACAAACAGTCCAAAGGCAATGGTCCAACTTGGAGAACAACCTGCACATCAATGTCCTAGAGCTGAGGGCGGTGTTTCTAACGTTGCAACACTTTCACAAGTCCTTACCTCAGGGAACAATGACAGTTCAGACAGACAACATGTCAGTAGTCTGGTACATAAACAAGCAAGGGGGAACCAGGTCTTACCCGTTATGCAGAGAGGCCCTCAGAATTTGGCAATGGGCGAAAAACAATGGACGCTTTCTGATAGCAACGCACATCCCGGGGACATCCAACGTAATCGCGGACAGGCTGAGCAGAGCCATCCTGTTCCCTCACGAGTGGTCCCTCAAATCTCAAGTGACGGAAGAGATTTTCCACAGATGGGGCCAGCCTTGCTGCGACCTGTTTGCATCCCCATTGAATGCCAAATGCAGAAGCTACTTTGCCCTGTTACCCCCTCTGGGGGGTGTCCCCAGGGACGCACTAGTACACGATTGGCCCCCGGGTCTCCTTTACGTCTTTCCTCCTGTTCCACTAATTCACAGATTCTTGCAGAAAGCCAAACATCTGGAGAGGACCATAATACTGATAGCCCCATTCTGGCCTCGACAAATCTGGTTTCCCTTCCTTCAATCCCATCAAGTGGAGGAACCATGGATTCTGGACCCGGAGCCAGACCTGTTGACACATTCGTCGGGAGTTCCTCACACCTTCCTCAAGTCCCTCAAACTGACAGGTTGGCTGCTCCGCTTCCCATCTTAGCCAGGTCTGAGTTACTATCCCCTGCAGTACAACACATTATTGTATCTTCTCACAAACCATCTACAAGGAAATTGTACAACAGCAAATGGAACCGTTTTGCGTACTGGGCCTCCAAACAAGGTATAGATCCATTTGGGGCTCCAGTACACGAGATACTAGATTTCCTTACCACACTTTTTCAAGAAGGTGCATCAACTTCCACAATAAGGGTACATCTGGCGGCTATATCCAATTTTCATGTTGGTCGGGGAGATAGTTCTCTTATGTCCCACAGGCTTTGCAAAGCTTTTATGAAAGGTACCTTTCACCTCCGTCCCCCCTTTCGTAATCCAGTAGCCCCTTGGAATCTTAATCTCATGCTGTCACAACTCATGTTGCCCCCATTTGAACCAGCCGCCACAACCCCGTTAAAATTTCTTTCGTGGAAAACGCTCTTTCTGGTTGCCATCACTTCCGCCAGGAGAGTTTCAGAGTTGCAGGCTCTATCTATCCGACCCCCGTACATGATTTTTCACCCAGACAGAGTAACCCTGCACACCAATCCGTCCTTCCTTCCGAAGGTTTGTTCTATTCAAAACATCAGTCAATCTATTGAACTACCTACCTTCTTCAAAAAACACTCCAATAAGTTAGAATATACGCTGCACAAATTGGACGTCCACAGGCAGCTGAGATTTTACTTACACAGGACAAAAGAATACAGAAAGTCAGACCAGCTATTTGTCTCATATGCTGACCAAAGGAAAGGACAGGCGGTAACGAAGGTTACCTTATCCAAATGGCTTTCAGACTGCATAAATTTTGTATATGTTGAATCGAAACAACAACTCCCTTTCAAACCCAGAGCTCATTCTACAAGGGCAATCACTACCTCTTTAGCCCATACCGCTCGTTTGCCTTTAGATACCATTTGTGCAGCGGCAACTTGGGCAAAACCACATACTTTTATCGCCCACTATAAACTAGACAAAAACTCCAGGGACAGGGCGAGGTTTGGTTCCACTGTACTCAGGAATGTTCTCCCTTGAGCCACCCAGGAAAAAGGAGCTAGGGACGCTACCCGTGTGTAAGAACAAACGGTGAGATTGAACAATTTCACATTAAGATGTTATGTTCTTACCATAACGTTCCATGTGAATTGTTCATCTCGCCTTTGTTCTTACATTCCCCCCCTCCATCTCCCGTCCTGCGGTCTGGGAGAACGGGTTCAACTGAATTCTTGTTCAGTCTTCTCTAGACATTGTTAGCATTCAGCTTGTTACTTTACATCAGGAATGGCATCTTTTCTCCTCTAGTTGATGGCAGGGTACCAGACAGTGTGTAGTGTTTGTTCTAAGTGTTTAGGACACAGTTTCTTAGAGGGATTCTTCTGGTATAGCAAACTAAATCTGAGGGTTAGCACCTGAGGGTCATGGGATATTACTGTGCCTCGAGCTTTCTCGAAGATGCGGAGCTGGTGATGCGGCCGACTCGGAGCCGAGGATCGGCTCCGAACCCGTGTGTAAGAACAAAGGCGAGATGAACAATTCACATGGAACGTTATGGTAAGAACATAACTTCTTATTATTCACTGCCTCCAAAACCTCCTCCCTAGATAAACACTCATTTATAATCACCAGCAAAAATAATACTCCCCTAGTAATAGTCTCTGACACTAAACTACTAGGAGTACTCATAGATGATCAACCAAAATTCGACAAACATTTGCAAGTAAATGTCCAAAACAACACACAAACCTGGTATGCTGTACCACCATAACTAGCTGTAACTAGCTCTGTTTGCAGTTATGGAAGTGTGATAAAGTTACAATGTGTTGTAATAACTGAGGTTACAGCTGTAACTGTGTTTGTGTAACATCTTTACTTGCTCCTTAATGTTGTAGTGTCTGCATTACCACCTTTTCTCTCTATCTATTACCAGCTCTGTGTTCCAGTCTGTCCCTGCGCCAAACACTTGCATTTACCCAGGTGGATGCCTCTGAAGACTTGTGCTAACTAAGGGAATAACTAAACAGCTCCTTGAGAGACTTTATTTCCCTTTATAAACCAAGTGAAAGTATGTATTGATTCAGATAGATATAAATTCCATTTATATGATTGTTTAGACTCTTCTAAGCTAGACAAGCTTCACAGGCAGGACAGCCAGCAGCCAAACACCCCCACAGCCATTTACTTCTCTGCTTTTATATAATTTGTACCTCTCCCTATCCTCCCTGTTATATTCTCTTGTTCTCCCTCACATCCCCCTAACCTGAATAAACTAGCAAGGGACCCCTCTTTGCTATCACCCGACAGCCCACTAGACACTGTCTCTAGCACAGCTTACTGTATTGCACTGCCTACCCCATTGCTGTATCCTCTCCCTCTTCACTAGCTCTCAGTTCTTCTTGGACTAACTTACCTTCCAACTCCCCTTACTCATAAGGTACCCTTGCTCAGCTTCTTCTCCTCTAATCGTCCTGACTTCCTTCCCACTTGACTGTGTGCTTTCTTCTGCAGTCCCCCATGTTTAGACCTACCTCGGGATCTCTCTCTCTTCACTGATTGTCTTCCACCACACTCTGCTGTCTTGGCTCATCCCGCTCCATTCGTCCTTCGGGCTCACTCCGCTCCCCTACCCTGCCCCCAAATTCCACCCGCCCCCACTACTCCTACATTTATTCCTCTAGAAGACACACCCTCACTTCACAAACTCCAATCAAACACACCTCATCATTAACACCCTCAACCCCTTTATCATCACTTCACACCTACTCATAACATAACTTAACTTTTCCTCTACCTCTGATAGTCATACTATTACTTCTCAGTTGCGCTACAAATCTAACCCTTATTACCTCTCTTATCTCCCATACCTTTAAAATGCATACATTATTAATCCCTTCACAACTTTAACTACTGACCTGCATCTCTCTCCTACCTCCTCTAGCCACTACCTATCTCCTAACTTCATATGAACAACCACTCCACTACTCCCTAATCTTTCCCTCCTTACACACCTCTTCACCTATACTCCCTTTATTCTCAACTTCCATAAACCTAACTTATAAAGCCAGCTACCAACTACCCAAATACTACAGACTTGTACATATCAAGTTTAACAACCTCAAAACTAAAAAATCACTAGTATGCCTCTGTAAGCCTCTCCAGCCTAAACAATTAATACTTATCCATGCTCTATTGGATGGGAACATTCATCCTAACCCCAGCCCTCAACATACCTATTCTGCAGGAAACACTAATCAAGATATAACTACTACCCTCTTACCTACCAAACCTGGCAACTCACTCTCTGTTGCTCATGTTAATATTCATAGTATTTGTAACAAAATTGCTCAAGTTCATGTCCTCTTAGATGTCCACCGATTTGACATACTTTGCTTATCTGAAACATGGCAAAAACCAAACATTAAAGACAATGAAATTACCCCACCCGGGTATAATAGTATAAGACATGACCGCCTAGCCAAAAAGGGAGGAGGAGTTGCTATTCTTTATAAAGCTAACCTTCAAATCAGTACTATATATCCCAGCCTTCCCCTAGACAATAGTACCAAAATTGTTAGCCTAAAGCTTCAACTCAACAAAAATAAAGCCATAAATATTATTTGTAGATACCTTCCCCCAGGAAATAACATTACACGCTTGAAAACATCCTTAACTGGCTCTCCTCTAACCTCCCACAAGAAACAATTATCCTAGGTGACATAAACATTGATTAGAATACCTGTAAATGTATAAACCCCACCTCCCATATAAACCTATATGGCTTCTCACAACTCATTAACAGCCCTACCAGAACTAATAAAATCAATAACCATGAAACTACCTTAGATTGGATACTTACTAATAGCCCCCAACAAACCTAACTCTTCCTAACACTGTCCTAACATTACGTTCAAAAAAGCAATTTAACTCAGAACTCTTTCTAGCAGAACTAAAACAATGTAGTTGGTCTCCACTACATCTTCCCCTTAACGAAGCAGTAGAATACTTCAGTTCCACATTCCTATCCATTCTAGACCATCATGCACCTTTACGAACTATTAGAACCAATGCTAAACCAGCCCCCTGGCTCACCAATGACACTAGGCAAAAAATCACTCTCAGAAACAAATCCTGGGCAAAATGGCGCAGTACTAGGAATCTGACTGACCACCAAACCTTCAGAGAACTTAGAAACAGTACAAAAAAAGCCATTCTGACAGACAAAAATAACTATTTTCTCTTATCTCAACAAACTTCCAACAAGCATCCCAAACAATTCTGGACTAGTATTAACAATCTTCTTTCCCCAGGCCAATCTATCACCCCCAACCCACTAGGCTCCAACCCTGAAAATCCCTCACAAACAGCTAATGCCTTCAACTCTTTCTTCACAAATGCTATCCAAACTCTAGCTAGTCACCTATCCCCCAATACTGCAAACCTGCTTACATATTCTGCTACTCTACCTCCTTCTTTTCATTTTGAACCAATTCCTACCTCCTTTATCCTCTCACTCCTCCACAAACTAAAACCTACCACCCCTTCTGCAGACAGACTCCCTGCTGAGTTCCTTCAAATAGGTGCCAAAGCTATCGCCTATCCCATCTCTATACTCTTAAACAGATCTATAAAAGAAGGAACTGTTCCTTCCATCTGGAAAATATCTCATATTATTCCACTCCACAAAGGTGGGAACTCCAATGACTTCTCTAACTACCGTCCTATAGCACTCTTATCCCCTCTTGCAAAAATATTGGAAAAATGCTTACATAAAAAACTACTAAATCACCTTCTCCAAAACAACCTACCTGCTACTTGTCAGCATGGATTTAGACCTCCCACAGCACCTCCACTGCATTGCTCTCCTTTACTAATTCTATCAACTGTAACCACAATAAAAATAGTCTATCATCTGCAGTCTTCATTGGCTTATCTAAAGCTTTCGACATGGTTAATCACCAACTTCTTCTGCATATTCTTACTTCTCTCTCACTTGATCCTCCCTCCATAACTTGGTTCACATCTTACTTAGAAAACAGACAACAGGCAGTTCTCTGGAAAAACTCACTATCTGATCACCTTCCTATCTCTGTAGGGGTTCCTCAAGGCTCTATCCTAGGCCCTCTTCTATTTTCTATCTTTATTAATGACCTGCAAACAGCTATCCCAAACACTACCTGCATTCAATATGCAGACGACTCTACTATAATCTGTACAGCCACCTCTCAAACTGAACTCCAGTCTATTTCCCAAAAAGCTTTTAACACTGTAGAACAATGGTTCTCTCAACGATGCCTGCTTCTCAACCCTAAGAAAACTAAACTGCTACTCTTCTCACCAACCCGAAAGTCCACCCCTCTTCACTTCACTCTTACTTCCAACAATGGTACTGTTATCTCTCCTGATCTTACCACTAAGCTATTAGGAATAACTATAGACAACAATCTCAACTTTGATTCTCACATCAACAATACAATAAAATCAGTTAACAAAAAAACAGGATCACTATATAGAATCAAACCCTTTCTCACTACACTAGCAAGGACCACAATAGCTAGAACCCACCTAATCTCTACTCTACTCTGTGCCTCACCCATATTCACCAATCTCTCTAAAAATGACCTCAATAAACTAATAACATCCTGTAATAATATTGCTAGATTTGCTACAGGATCTACTTTCAGAACCCATCACTGCCTGAACCTAAAACAACTAGGATGGCTTGAACTTCCCAACCACCTCAAACTCCAACAGCTTACAATAGTGCACAACACCCTTTACCAACCTAGCAAAACCCCAATACTTTCCAGTCTCATTACCCCTTACAATAACTTGAAACACCTGCACTCTTCAAACAAACTTCTGATCTATACTACTAAAACTAACAATTTAGCAGGAGATTGCTTGTTCTCCAATGCTGTTGGAAAAATATGGAATAAACTGCCCTCTGAGATTACATCTCTCACTTCACTCCCACTGTTTAAAAGGAATCTAAAACTGTATCTCAATAAAC
Organism: Protopterus annectens; assembly: GCF_019279795.1. Taxonomy (NCBI): domain Eukaryota; kingdom Metazoa; phylum Chordata; order Ceratodontiformes; family Protopteridae; genus Protopterus; species Protopterus annectens. The sequence goes on along the minus strand of NC_056732.1, from coordinate 25,685,133 downwards.
ACTGGCTATGCTCTTGTACTAACCCAGACTAACCCTCTCTCCTCTTTCTTTTTTTCTTAATTCTTTCTCTTTCTTCTCTTTTCTTCTCGTTTCTTCTCTCCCTATATCTCTAATACCTTTCCCTTCACACCTCAATGCATTTTTATCAATACTTTATGTTAAATTTCATTGTAATTACTATGTATGATTTCAGTCTATACATTGTATTATGTAGCATTTGCTCACACACAAAAAAAAAAAAACACCTTACAATAATATTTGTTTTGCTACTTCTTTATAAACCTTGTAATAAATACTGGAGCTTTTCTCCCCGGGCCTCTACTGAAAATGGACATATATCCAGCTAGACTAGCCCGGTCAACAAATGTAAAATAAAAAATAAAATAAAACCATAATCGTTATATCTCTCATTCCACTAGGCTCATACTACTCAATACTTATCTCATCCCATCCCTCCTATATGGTGCATCTATCCTCACCAACCTGCAATCCTCCCACAAAACAAAATTCTCCTCTTGCTATAACAAGATATCAAAATTTGCAGCAAGTCACAGAGCCATTTCTAACCATTGTAATTCTCTTCACCAACTAAACTGGCTTGAGCTACCTAACCTTCTCACTTATACCCAACTCATCCAAGTACACAAACTCATTTACAACCCCTCTTTGTCCCTCCCTAGCCACTACCTTTGAAATGTATGAACCAGAATGACTTCTAAGATGTAATTCCCAAAAACTAATTAAATTGCACAAACCCACACATACAGCTGGGAATCACCTAATGTCCTTCTCTCGTGCACACTTCTGGAATTCTCTGCCATCTCCTGTCCGCATCACCAGCAGTCTCTCCTCATTTAAAACCTTGCTGCACTCACACCTAACTTCACAGTGGAAGTGCTCCTGTTCCCATCCTACCTAATCCTTCTAATACTGTTACTGTATACTACTAATAATGGGGTGAGGTGGGAGATTGGTGTAATGGTTAAGGTGCTTACCTTAGAAACGCAAGGTGCAGGGTTTGATTCTCACATGGGGTAATTGGCGAGGCTTAAAATGGCCCATGAGGGCAGTTAGTTTAGTACTAAGCTATGATGGGGTGGGAGATTGGTGTAATGGTTAAGGTGCTTACCTTAGAAACGCAAGGTGCAGGGTTTGATTCTCACATGGGGTAATTGGCGAGGCTTAAAATGGCCCATGAGGGCAGTTAGCTTAGTACTAAGCTATGAATCTATGAATAATACCACTTCCTACGCTCCTATAAGTAAATACATCATCACTATCTCCTATAATTCCACAGCTCTATTGAACTATTTGACCAACTACTTAACAGTTACCCTGTGCTGCTACTTTTGTGTAAAAAAATGTTTTTATTGCTGTTTTACAAACTATACTGATGCATTCTATCATTGTTAACCTTTTCTTATTATATTTACTTTGTATTCCTATGAGATAATCTATAATATAACTGTGCAATATGTTCTATGTATTTGTATTTTTCTGGAGCTTTTAATCCCAGGACTCCATTGAAAATGGGCTCCTTGTGGCCCAATTGGAGTACCCTGGCAAACAAACTGCAAATAAATAAATAATAAAAATCTCTTTTGGAAAATAATTGTACTTTCTAATAGTTTGCAGCTATTTGCCCAAGTGATTTTATGTTATACTGGAACATGCATGTCGTGACTAATACTTTTTAAGGGTATAATATACTACAACATGCGTTCGTCTTGGTTTAAACAGACTCCTTTAGAACTACTCAGTTCCTATCCACAAATTAATTTATAGTTACATTAACAAAATCACATTATCCCGTCCATCTGATAAAATGAGTAACATAGAAATGTTGTTAAAATCAAACTTGACCTATTAGTAACATTTTAAAACATATAGAAATATAATGCACATATAAAAAACATTTTGTTGTTTATTGTTTGTCTTTCGTCTTTTCCTGGTTAGGGGTCGCCACAGCGGAACGCCGGTCCGCTAATGATTGACAGTAGATTTTCACGAACGCCGAGGTGCCAGCTCGACGTCCAACCTTCAACAAAGGCATGCCCATTTTGCGCATGTCTTTCGAACGCCCACCCAACCGCGGGGAGGACATGCAGACTCCACAAAGAAGGCACTCTATAAAAACATTTTGTTGTTAATATATATAAAAGAATATATGTAAGTGAGGCTAAACTGTAAACTATGAACATCCCACTGTGAACAAGCAAATTAATTGTCACAACATATATAAATATAAATGTATGACATTTTAAATAATAGAAGGTTGTCAGTGACTTACAGTTTAAATGTCTCACAGTAATAAAAATAGCACAAGATCATTCCAATGTGGTGAATGATCAGCTTTCAGTTGAATCTGCTAGGTTAATTCACACATTCCCGACCTTTCCTTCCTTGGCCCATAGCTGTGATCAATATTAATCTTTTCTAAACACACTAAACCAAAAAATGTAAGCAGGAAAAAAGAGAACCATGTCTGTATAATGCATTATTTCAATAGCAGTATGTCTTCACCTCTGAACCAGGGGAATAGACACATACACTTATCTATGCAACTGATTTATAAGCTCATGGGTTAGTTCTAGGCCACCTAGCCAATTATCCCTTTTGGTGCTTAAAATTAACTTATATAGTTGGAGTTTAGTTGCACCTAACCCTTTCCAAGATCCATATTTATATATTACTCTACAAGTAATTATCAGATCAAAACATAGATATTCAGATCAAAACATAGATATTCAGAGGGAACCATCCATGTTTTGGGATTTAGGAGCTGCCTCTGTCCCTTAGTAGTACAGAGGGAATCCTCAGGTAAATGTCCCATTTCCCATCCATTGAACTTACAATTGAATATGGTCAAGGATGAGTGTTGCTTTACATAGACGGGAAGTTTGTTCCAGAGCAGTGCTGTCCTCTGCGAGATACATTTGTCCATCCAAACAGTTTTGTTAATGTTTCAGAAAAGGTTTATCTCCTTGGATTGAGTATTTCTGATACCATCTGAATTTTTGATACCATCTGACTTGCAGATGTAAAGTTAAGTCCGTCTGTAAAGGGTCAGAGGATGTCTTGTGTGGTAGATATAGGTCACCTTTAACATTCTGTAAGAGACTGAATATAGCGATAGGACTTTGAGGTGGTCCATACAGGACATATAGTTTAGGCCTTATATCATTTTAGTAAGGTATCTATGTGAGCATTCCAGTTGTTGCATGTGCCTGGGTAGATACATATCAAAAGGGGCATTATATCAATGATTGGCCTAGTGTGGGATGAGTAAAGGGGAGCAGTGACATTCCTGGAAGCAGTCTACTTGTTTGTCAGTATAGATAGGACTTCCTTACCACAGTGAACACATCCTGGTCAAAATTTAGGTCACTGTCCAAATAAGTTTCCAAATGTCAAGCTACTGGGTCCATTGTTAGGGGGTGTGTTGTCAGTGTGGTGGTTCTCTGATGGAGTCGACTTTTCAAAGAAAGTGGTAATGCATTTTGTGGCATTTAGCTTTAGTCCACCGGTCTGGCACCATTTATTTGCATTTGATCACTGCTCTTAGCTTACAGTCTTCTGCAGACTTTGTTAACCAGAGCCCCTTGGTGTTGGTTTATTTCAGAGAAATAGTGAAGTGAAGAAGTCCCAGCACTGAACAACTGGGGGACTCCACAGGTGACTGTTCTTTTTGTGGAGGTAGCTTCCCCTATTTTGATTTCCTGCATCCTATCTGTAAGTCAGGTGGCAATCCATAAACTTTTCTACGAAGCCCGAGTGGCGAATTGAGTCAAAAGTCTTGAACAGGTTGTGGTAGGCAGTGTGTGTACCATTTTACTTTCTTCTGTTTTGGTGACTGTTGCTCATCCAGTCAGGATAAAATAGATGAACCTTTGTGGGTTAATTTCAGGCAGCTTTATTATGTACAAACACATCAGGGTTGAGGTTTAATAACTTTAACTTTAACTTGGATAAACCTGTAAACAAACTAGCTATTACACTCATACATACTCACTCGCTGGCTGCAATCTTAAAATGGCACTGAAGCTAACACGTGCTTGCTATTTATATGCAGGTGCTGTCCCTGAAATGCTTCTTAAAGGTACAACACACACATTATTCTACAGTGATCTTTTCACAAAAGTCCACCAAGTTGAGTAAGCATGACCTGCCTATGATGACTCCAGACTGAGATGGGTCTAGTGTTTGAAGATGTTCTTCATGGTTCACTGTTGCAGTCATCACATTTGGGTTATCTGCCTGCAGGTAGCCCTCAGCCGGCCTGAATACCAGAGTCTTGGATTCCTGCGTCTGATGCTGTCTCTTCTTCCACGACGTCAGGTCGTCAGGGGTATAAAACATGCAGCCGACACCATTACATCAGTCATTTATGCCACGTGGTGCCCGAAGCAGAAGCAGTTCACAAGTGCCGGTCGGCCGACTCCTGAAATTTTCGTTTTTGAGATGTTCATCGTGTTACCCTGCTGCAGTCATCACACTTGGGTTATCCTGTCGTCAGGCGGTCCCGCAGTCAGCCCGAATTCCAAAGACTTGGTCCGGCATCGGTTGCTGTCGCTTCTTCCCTGACGTCAGTGCGCCAGGGGTATATAAGAGGCATCCGACGCCATTTTCTTCAGTCTTTCTTGCCGCACGGTGCCTGAAGCAGAAGCAGTTCATAAGTGCCGGTCAGCCGACACCTGAGATTTTCGAATCGAATTTCAGTCCGAAGTCTTCAAAGCTAAGTACCCCATTGGGGAACCTTTTCTTGCCTCAGTCCGATGTCAGAAAAAGTTAACAATTGCATTTCTTGTGGGAAGCAAATACCTCATAAGGACTTTCATTCTTATTGTATACCTTGCCTAGGCCCAGACCACAACGTCACTGGTTGCCGGTTTTGTGCTAGGTTCAATAAGCGAACTATAAAGCGACGCTTTGATTTCGCACGACACTACTTCGGTAGGAAATTTAATTACACTATGCCGTCAGAGCAACCGACTACCGGCGTGCATAAAAAACACAAAGATAAGGACAGGCAGCCTAAATCCAAGCCAGACTCCGAGGCCTCGGCTGGGCCGGTCGCCGGTTCTCCGGTTTTCAGTGAGGCGCCTATGCAGCCCCTGACCACAGAATTGGAACCCCAGACTGCTTCGGATTCTCAAGCAGAGAGTTCTAGGCCGACGCAGCCATTTTCTTTAGGCCCTACCAACAACATTGCAGAAGGGGAAGCCGGTGCGGTGGAAACACCTTCGGTTACAGAAGGTGTCTTCAGACCGACTACTCTCACCATAAAATCTTATGCTAAGCTTAAGACTCCTTTAAAACCAAAAAAGACTGCACAACTGTCCCCAGTTCAAGGACCCATGCCTAAGAAACAGATGCTTAAAATGGCTGAAGATTTGATTTCTTTAATCAGGGGTTCCCAATCCCCCCCAGACAAAAGGCTTAGACAAGAGGAGGATTATGCTTCCTCTGATCAAGTGTCTGTCTCCTCAGGCTCCTCTGAGGAACAGGATTACTCTTTTCCCCCTTATGAAGATTCTGATGCTGAAAATTCCATTCCCTCAGCTTCTCCCCCTGAAGACTATTCCTTTGGGGAAACCTTACATACCATGAGGGAACACTTCCACTGGGAAGGTCAGGACTACTCCGACTCAAAGAAAAGGCTCCGAGAGTTCCTGTTACTCCCCCAGCACAGACCACTTGCTATCCCCTCCAGTTTTAGACATTGTGGATGATGTTTTCTTAGAATCTAGTCTAAATCCAGATTCTCTGCCTCCTGCTCCAGCCAAACCTGACAGATATTATAGAGTGCCTGACACACACAAATTCCTTTACAAAAGCCCTGCTGCTAACCCAGAGACAATCTCCCAGGGTCCCAAAGGGGCTAAGGCTTCTATGGCTAAAAATCCTGTACCCTCTGAAAGGGACTCCAGAGCACTAGATAGGTGGGGGAAGAAGGTTTGCACCTCAGCTACTCTAGCTATGAGAGCACTAAATTGTCAATTTCACATACTGAAATATCAGCAATTCCTCTTGTCTCAGATAAAACAAAAGATGAGCACGCACCCTCAACAGTCTGAATTCAAGGATATGCAGGATCTGTTGCATGCAGCTGAACAGGTGGGCAAACATACTTTACAATGTGGATTTGATTCCTTGGAAGCTTCCTGTAGAGCAGCTGTTACTGGGTCTGTTATACGTAGGCATGCTTGGTTAAAGGAACAAACTGCCTGATCATGTTAAAGCAAAGTTACTAGATGCACTCTTACAGCAGGATGTCTTATTTGGGGTTAAAGCAGAAGAGGTTTTAAAGAAAATGGAGGATAAGGCAAAATCTATGCAGACGGTCAAAGATTTCTTACAGGTACAACCCCCACGCTTCAGCAGAAATTGGCCAACAAAAAATTGGTCCTTTCCAGCTTCTGACAGACCACAGAGGGGTAAATACAGACGCCCAAGGGGCAGAGGTCAAGCTGAAATCCCTTACAAACCTCGCCAATGGGGCACTGCAACACAGAAGGGAGGAGAAGACAGGCCCCAAACTACTAGAAGACAAACACAATGACTTAAAACTAAAACTGCCCAGCAAAGCTCTCTTGGCAGCTCCCTTGGGAGGAAAATTAGCACTTTTTGCAGACAACTGGCGCATCATCACAAAGGACAAATGGGTCCTAAACATTATCTCTCAAGGATACAGATTCAATTTCCACACCTTGCCAAGGATAAAAGGAATGCCAAACCTGCCACAAAATCAATGGGCAGAGGCACAAAAACAAATTACAGCTCTCATGGACATGAAAACCATCCAACTGGTACCTACACAGGAGCAAGGCCAAGGATTTTACTCAAGGCTCTTTCTAGTCCCCAGAAAGGACAATGCTTGGAGACCCATTCTGGACCTTTTAATTTTAAACACTTTCTTGCAAGTACCCAAATTCAAGATGCTAACACTACAGCAGCTTCTTCCCATGTTGGGCAAGAAAGCTTGGCTAGTAACGTTGGACCTCAAGGAGGCATACCTGCATGTCTCTATCAGACAAAACTGCAGAAGATACCTCCATTTCATTGCAGGTTCAACCCATTACCAATTCTCTGCACTGCCCTTTGGCTTATCTACTGCACCCAGGGTCTTCACAAAATGCCTGGCACCAGTAATTGGATACTGCAGACAGAGGGGAATTCAAATATACCCATACCTGGACGACTGTCTCATACAAGCAGAAAGCAAGGACATTCTCTTACAACACCTGGCTTTTGTAAGACATCTTCTAAGTTGCCTAGGGTACACAGTAAACGAACAGAAATCAAAACTAGTGCCCTCACAAACTATGACATTCCTGGGTGCCAGCTTGAATACAACAGCCCAGATGGCTTATCTGACGCACTTCAGAACAGTGGCAACAAAGACCCAACTCCCTGCAAGAAAAATTCTGCAGACCTTGGGCTTCATGGCATCTTGCATACTACTAATACCATTTGCAAAACTGCATATGAGGAAATTACAATGGTACCTGAAAAGCGTATGGACTCAACACAGCCACAGCTTGGAAACAATGATAACTCTCATTCCCTGCCTTCAACAGGAGTTTCTATGGTGGTCACAGGCTTGTCACCTCAACAAGGGTCAGCCTTTCACCCTACCCCCAGCCAGGCAAACTATGACAACAGATGCATCGGACTATGCCTGGGGGGCACACATGGCAGGATGGTGCGTTCAAGGCTTATGGACAGCAGATCAAAGGAATCTGCACATCAATCAAAAAGAAATGCTAGCTGTACAACATGCTCTGACAGCCTTCAAGGACCTCTTGCATCCAGGACAGCTTATCATAAGGACAGACAACACCACAGTAATGTGGTACATAAACAAACAAGGGGGCACACACTCCTACCCTCTATGCAGGCAAGCAATGACCTTGTGGAACACAGCACTGGCTTACCAAGTTCAATTACAAGCTCAATTCCTGCCAGGAAAAAAGAACATATTGGCAGACAACCTAAGCAGAAACATCATGGATCCCCACGAATGGAAACTGGATCCACAAGTATTCGCAATGATAACTCAAAAATGGGGGCTCCCAGACATAGACCTGTTTACCAGCCCTCAAAACTATCAGCTAACAAAGTTTTGCACAAGGACTTTTCACCAACAAGCTTGGAAAGTGGACGCACTCTCATTCAGTTGGAAAATGCTAACAGTATATGCCTTTCCTCCACTACCCCTTCTCACAAAGGTGCTACTGAAAGCCAGGATGGAGAGACCCTGAATGATACTCATTGCTCCAGACTGGCCACGCCAGCACTGGTACCCACTATTAAGGAATATGGCCCATGGCCCACCATAGATTCTACCACAAATTACCCACCTGCTCACACAACAAGACAATCAGATTCTACACAGCCAGCTCAAAACCTTAAACTTGGCTGCATGCCAAATCACCTAGGCAACCAGCCAGCTCCTCTCTCACAAGCTGTTATGGAAGTTATTCTGGAGGCCAGGAGGCCCAGCACCAGGAAAGCCTACTCAGACAAATGGAAAAGGTTTTGCGCCTGGAACCAAGCTAAAGGCCAAAATACCCTTCAGCCTGACATACCTCAGATTCTGCAATATCTAACTGAGATGTTACACAAAGGGCTTTCTTTTTCATCTATTAAAATCCACGCCTCAGCCATTTCTGCTCACTACAACACGTATCCTCCCTTATTTTCACATCCACTCTAAAGGCAGTTTCTCAGAGGGGCCAAGAACATTAGGCCTCCCAGGAGAGCACCAACACCTACTTGGGACCTCAATTTTGTTCTGGAAAAACTCTCACTACCTCCTTTTGAACCAGCTTTCTCTGCTGACCTAAAGTTTATATCATGGAAGACTGCCCTGCTGCTAGCAATAACTTCAGCTAGAAGAGTTTCAGAGCTTCAGGCACTAATGGCAGTAGAGCCTTTCCTCATTTTTCATCAGGACATGGTTTCTTTATGAACTAACCCCTCCTTTATGCCTAAGGTGGTATACAGTGTGGCCCTAAATCAAACCATCCATTTACCCACCTTCTTTCCAAATCCACAGAACAAAGGAGAAAGACTCCTGCATTCCTTGGGCATTCACAGACAGCTACGTTACTACTTGGATAAAACTAAGGTTTTCAGAAAATCTGACTAGCTTTTTGTATTATATGCTACAGCATCACAAGGAAAGGCTATCTCAAAACAAACCATTTCCAAATGGATAGGACATTGCATATGTTTTTGCTACACCCACCATGGAAAACCAGTTCCTGCTACCATAAGGCCACACTCTACCAGGGCAGCAGCTACATCTACAGCCTTCCTCAGGGGGGTACCAACCAAGGATATTCTGGAAGCTGCAACTTGGAGTTCAGTACACACCTTCACCAAACATTATCACTTACCACTTTATTCTAAGACCAGGGCGGGCTTCGCCACTGCAGTTTTGCAGGGCCTTCTAGCCCCCTCTAACCCTGTTTTACTCCTCCGCCCATCCTTAGCTTTGGGATTCTACCCAAGTGTGATGACTGCAGCAGGGGTAACACGATGAACATAGTACAGTTTTGTACCTACCATAAATGTAGATGTTCGAGTGTATACCCTGCTGCAGTCCAGGTTGCCCTCCCTCCGTCCCCTCTAAAACTAGCTGAACTTATCTCTATTCTATACAACCTCTGTGGTGTATTTGCTTGTGCCTAAGGGTTTTGTTTTACTTTTTTCAAGATAGCTATATATACACATATATTTTTGCCTACCTATTAGGGGCACCTGACATCTGGGGCAAGAAAAACTGAAGAAAATGGCGTTGGATGCCTCTGATATACCCCTGGCGCTCTGATGTCAGGGAAGAAGCGACAGCAACCAACGCCGGACCAAGACTTTGGAATTCTGGCTGACTGCGGGACCGCCTGACGACAGGATAACCCAAGTGTGATGACTGCAGCAGGGTATACACTCGAACATCTACATTTATGGTAGGTACAAAACTGTAGTTTTTGATTCTTTGGAGGCCTCCTGCAGGGCCGCTGTTACGGGTTCTGTCATCGGGACGCATGCTTGGTTAAAGGATCAAAATCTGCCTGATCATGTCAAAGCAAAATTATTAGATGCTCCATTACAGCATGATACCTTGTTTGGTGTTAAAGCAGAAGAGGTGTTAAAGAAAATGGAGGACAAAGCTAAATCTATGCAAACGGTTAAGGATTTCTTACAGGTACAGCCTCCTAGATTTAGCAGACACTGGCCTGCAAAGAATTGTCCTTTCCAGTGTCAGACAGAACCCAAAGGGGCAGATACAGACGCCTAAGAGGCAGATCCCAGCCCCAAGGTTCCTACAGGTCTAAACAGTGGGGTGCTTCTACCTCCAAAAGTGGAGAAGACAAATCACAGCCATACAGGAAACAGTCCCAATGACTTCCCCCTGTCTGCACCAAGCACTTATTTTCTGGCGGCACCTTTAGGGGGAAAACTAGCACTTTTTTCTCAAAATTGGCACATAATAACCCAGGACAAATGGGTCCTGGACATAGTGTCACAAGGCTACAAGTTTCACTTCCATACCCTGCCAAGGACAAACGGTTGGCCAGACCTGCCAAAACATCAATTGGCAGAGGCACAAAAGCAAGTCTCATCCCTCATGGACATGAGGGCCATTCAACAAGTACCATAGCAAGAGCAGGGACAAGGATTTTATTCAAGACTGTTCTTGGTACCAATAAAGGACAAGACCAGGAGGCCAATACTGGACCTATCTATTCTAAAGTATAGTTATCCTCTTTGGAAAAAAACACGTACCCATGAATTACCACATAGGTGGCAGGACACTAAAAATCGAAAGTGTGATGAGAGACTTAGGGACACAGTTGGACAGTGATCTCACTTTCGATAACCACATTGCCACAACAGTCAGGAAATCCTTCTATGTGGCACATCTCACCACTAAGGGCTTTTCATCCGGAAAAAAGGAGGTCATTGTCCCACTGTACTCGTCCCTCATTAGACCCATTATAGAGTGTAATGCCCCATTTGGTATGTACCTCACAAGACATCTGCAACAGCTGGAAAGGCCACAGAAATATCTCACTAAAAGAATCACATTCCTAAAGCAGATGCCATATACTGACCGTCTAAAAAAACTCCAGCTATACTCTGTGGCATATCGTCTACTCAGAGGCAATCTCTGCTTAACATACAAGGCCATGTCAAACCCTGAGCTGTTGGACATGCTCCACTTACAGAAATCCCAATCCCTCAGAGCCACACGCTCCAGGGATCTAAACCTTGTCATCACAATGAACAAAACATGCTGGAGGGATAGGTTCCTGACACAGAGACTCCCCATACTCTGGAATAGACTGCCCATACATATCAAGCAGAGCGCCTCATTGGCCCTCTTCAAAAGGAACCTTGATGATTGGATGGGAGATAGGAAATTCACCCCAGGGATCATGTCAGTCGCCCTGCTAGACACGGGCCCGAAGAAGTAAATATTGTGGAAGAAATATCCAGGGAATTGTTATGGCTAGGCTTGCATAGACCCTAGGGCCGATAGCCTAGTACCAACCTATGAACCTAAACACATTTCTGGATATACCAAAATTCAAAATGTTGACTCTACAGCAACTTCTGCCCATGCTGGGCAAGAAGGCTTGGCTTGTGACTTTAGACCTAAAAGACAAACATGCAGAAGATACCTAAGATTCAAAGCTGGCTCAATGCACTACCAATTCCCTTTGGCTTATCTACTGCACCCAGGGTATTCACAAAATGCCTGGCACCAGTAATTGCATTCTGCAGAAAAAGAGGAATACAAATATATCCTTACTTGGACAACTGCCTCATTCAAGCAGAGAACAAGGACATTGTACTACAGCATTTGGCGTTTGTAAAGAGATTTCTAACAGGCCTAGGGTACACAGTCAAAGAAAAGAAATCAAAACTAGTACCCTCTCAAGAGATAATATTCCTGGGTGCAAGCTTAAATACAACTGCCCAGATGGCTTATCTCACGCCAGACAAACAAAGACAACTGACTACCTATTTCAACATGTTGGCAACAAAGGCCCAGTTATCTGCAAGAAAAATTCTGCAGGCTTTGGGCTTCATGGCATTCTGCATTCTACTAATTCCATATGCGAGACTGCATATGAGGAAACTTCAATGGTACCTAAAAAGTGTTTGGACTCAACATTGCCACAGCCTGGAAACAATAATTACCCTCATTCCCTGCCTGCAACAGGAGTTTCGATGGTGGGCGAAGGCTTGTCACAAGAACAAGGGGCAGCCCATTCACTTTACCCCTAGCCAGGCAGACATTAACAACGGATGCATCAGATTATGCCTGGAAGGCACACATGGCAGGAAAGTGTATTCAAGGCACATGGTCTGCAAACCAAATGCATCTACATATCAATCAAAAAGAGATGCTAGCTGTTAGAATGCCCTGACAGCCTTCAAGGACCTACTTCATCCGGGACAACTACGGATAAAGACAGACAACGCCACGGTCATGTGGTTTATAAACAAGCAGGGAGGCAGTCATTCTTACCCCCTTTGCAGACTAGCCATGACTTTGTGGGACACAGCATTGACTTACCAAGTACATCTGCAGGCACAATTCCTGCCAGGAAAGATAAATACTCTGACAGATGAACTAAGCAGAAACCTCATGGATCCCCATGAGTGGAAATTGGATCCACAAGTCTTCAGCATCATAACAAGGAAATGAGGATGCCCGGAGATGGATCTTTTTGCCTCTCCTCACAACTACCAACAAAAAGATTCTGCACAAGGACTTATCACAGACAAGCATGGAAAGTGGACGCCCTATCTTTCAGCTGGAAAAGCTTAGCAGTATATGCCTTTCCTCCACTGCCTCTCCTCCCCAAGGTACTCCTAAAGGTCAGACAAGAGAAGCCAAAGATGATACTGATTGCCCCAGACTGGCCCCGCCAGTACTGGTATCCAATCCTAAGGAACTTGTCTCAATGCCCGGCTTGGACCTTGCTTCAAATACCTCATCTACTATCCCAGCAAAACAATCAGATCCTGCACAGCCAGCTAAAGACCTTAAATCTGGCAGCATGGCGGATAATGTAGTCATACAAAACACGCCTCTCACTAAAGCTGTGATGGATATCATTTTGGAGGCCAGAAGGCCTAGTAACGCTGGAAAATGGAAGAGATTATGTGCTTGGAACCAGGCACAAGGAATTGACACAGCTATACCAAATATTCCTCAGATTTTGCAATACTTAACTGAGATGCTGGACAGAGGCCTATCCTTTTCATCAATTAAAATTCATGCCTCTGCCATTTCGGCTCATTACAATACAGAGCCACCAATCTTTTCTCATCCTTTGTTAAGGCAGTACCTCAGAGGAGCCAAAAACCTAAGGCCTCCAAGTAGATCACCAATACCTGCATGGGACCTCAATTATGTCTTGGAAAAACTCACCCTGCCTCCTTTTGAGCCAGCCGCTACAGCTGATATAAAGTTTTTATCTTGGAAAACAGCTCTGCTCCTAGCAATAACCGCTGCAAGACGAGTCTCAGAGCTACAGACACTCATGACTGTGGAACCTTTTATCATTTTTTATCCAGACAGGGTTTCTCTGAGGACAAATCCGACATTTATGCCTAAGGTAGTGTCCAGTGTGGCCCTTAACCAAGCTATTCATCTGCCTACTTTTTATCCAAACCCACAGAGTAAGAGGGAGAGTATTCTGCATTCTTTGGACATACACAGACAGCTACGCTTCTACTTGAACAGAACCAAAGCTTTCAGAAAGACAGAGCAACTACTAGTGACATATGCTGCAGGATCACAAGGAAAGGCTATCTTAAAGCAGACTATTTCTAAGTGGATAGGCCATTGCATTCGTTTCTGCTATTCACAACATGGCAAGCCAGTGCCTAAGGGCATTAGGCCACATTCAACCAGAGCAGCAGCCACTTCAGCAGCCTTCCTCAGGGGAGTACCAACCAAAGACATTTTAGAGGCTGCTACCTGGAGTTCAGTGCACACCTTTACAAAGCACTATCATTTACCACTCTACTCTAAATGCAGGGCAGGCTTTGCCACTGCAGTTCTGCAGGGCCTCATAGCCGCTCCTAATGCTATATTAGCTCCAGCCTCCCAACCATAGCTTTGGGATTCAACCCAAGTGTAATGACTGCAACAGTGAAACATGAAGAACATAATACAGTTGTGTACACTTACCATAAATGTAGATGTTCGAGTGTATTCACTGTTGCAGTCCAGGTTACCCACCCACCATCCCCCATATCTTTGCTGGAACTTATCTGCACTTCTCTAATCTATACAACCTATGTGGTGTATTTGCTTGTAGATGAAGGTATAATATATTTTGGTGCATGCATGTTTTATTGGCATATTTTTTAGCCTACCCTTTTAGGGGCACCTGACATCTGGGGCAAGAAAAACTGAAGAAAATGGTGTTGGCGGCATCTTTTATACCCCTGGCGCGCTGACGTCAGGGAAGAGGCGACAGCAACCGACACTGGACCTAGACTTTGGAATTCTGGCCGACTGAGGGTAGCCTGCCAGCAGGTTAACCCAAGTGTAATGACTGCAACAGTGAATACACTCGAACATCTACATTTATGGTAAGTGTACACAACTGTACTTTTTGACTCTTTAGAAGCATCTTGCAGGGCTGCTGTCACTGGGTCTGTACTTAGAAGGCATGCTTGGCTTAAGGAGCAAAACTTGCCAGATCATGTTAAGGCTAAATTGCTGGATGCTCCCTTAAACCAAGACTGCCTGTTTGGTAGCAAAGCAGAAGTAGTTCTCAAAAAGATGGAGGAAAAAGCTAAATCTATGCAAACTGTTAAAGATTTCCTGCAAGTACAGCCTCCCAGATTTAGTAGGCATTGGCCTTCAAAGAACTGGCCCTTTCCAGCCTCTTCCAGCCTTTCTCAGCCCAAACCCAGGAACAGCAGACCACCTAGATTACAGTCTCAGGCTACACACCGGCCTAAACAGTGGGGGGCACCCACTTCCAAAGCAGGGAGTAGTAAGACACCCCCCTACGGGAAAATGGCACAATGACTTAACCTTAACCCTTCCAAGCCCTGCTCAGCTGCCTGCTCTCCTAGGAGGAAAGCTTGCCCTACATGCAAAAACCTGGGAACTCTTTACCCAGACAAATGGGTTTTCAATTTAGTTTCCCAAGGATACAGATTCCACTTCCACACCCTACCAACCCCAAATGGTTGGCCAGACCTACCCCCAAATCAGTGGGCAGAGGCTCAACAAGTTCTCTCTCTTCTAAGTATCAGGGTGATTCAACCTGTCCCAGCAGAAGAAAAGAGACAAGGTTTTTATTCAAGACTTTTCCTGGTACCCAGAAAAGACAGCTCCTGGCGTCCTATCTTGGACCTCTCTATTCTAAACACTTTTTTGGTAATCCCAAAATTCAAGATGCTAACACTTCAACAACTGCTTCCTGTGCTAGGCAAAGATGCCTGGTTGGCAACCTTAGACATAAAGGAAGCTTACCTGCACATTCCAATAAGGGAATCTTGCAGAAAATACCTACGCTTCAGGTCAGGCTCCATGCACTATCAGTTCTCTGCACTTCCCTTTGGCTTATCTACTGCGCCCAGGGTATTCACAAAGTGTCTAGCTCCAGACATTGCATTTTGCAGGCAGAGAAGTATTCAAATATACCCATACTTGGACGATTGTCTGATTCAGGTAGATAGCCAGGAATTGTTATTAAAACATCTGGCATTCATAAAGAAGCTTCTAAACTCACTGGGGTACACCATAAACGAAAATAAATCTCACCTAGTATCCTGCCAACAAATTGTATTCCTAGGAGCAAGCTTGAATACAACTTCCCAGATGGCTTTCCTCACTCCAGAGAAACAAGTTTATTTGACAACCAACTTCAAACTACTGGCCACAAAGACCCAGCTATCTGCAAGGAAAATTCTGCAAGCCCTGGGGTTCATGGCCTCTTGCATTCTACTAATTCCATATGCAAGGCTGCATATGAGGAAACTACAATGGTCAAAAAAGAAGTAAGTAGCGTCACCAAAGGCAGAGCACATCAAAATAAAAAACTCCAAAAATAAATGGTTCTGCCACCAATTCCACTTAAAAACACTTGAAACTTGAAAAATTTAATAAAAATATACGATGATAAGATAAAATAAAATAAACACACTAGCTCATAAACCAGATAAGCGCTTTCAGTATAATACCTTTTTCAAATCCTAAATGTTTGCCAATGAAACTTCCTCTTAAATACCTTCATTTCCTAGTGTTCACTCACTTAGATGTATTTAGTAACCATAGCAGCATACACACCCTTCTAATTATGTCATTTTGAGTGCTGAAGAGCTTTCCCTTTTAGTGCAGGTTTTAAAGGGACAAATGCATTCAGACCTGGTGACTGATCTGATTGCAAATTCATTATCCACTTCATCTCTTTAATTTCTGTTCGGTTTACTAAATCCCCACCTCTTGGTGTTTAATGAAGCCTAGTTAGTGCCATGAACTTGAAAGAATGACTGTCATTTTACTAATATGTGTATAAAGTGCATTGCTGGTAACTTTTTTCTTATGTCAGATAAGTGCTTTAGGATACGCTCCTTGAGCATTTGAGTAGTTTTCCCTATGTAGTGTGCCTTGCAATGACTGCAGGTTGCCACATAGATAATGTTCTTACTCCGACAGTTTGCAAATCTTTCAAACTTATAGTTCCTCTTAGTCAGGGGATGTGTAAAAGTATTTGAGATGTTTATATGAGAGCACGCCTTGCAACTTCCACATCTGAATGTATCAACTCTCCTGTTCATCTGAAAACTCCTGTCTTCAGAAATAGCTTCAGTTTCTGTTGTATAACATAATAGTCTTTAAGTTTTTCATTTTCTTATAAGAAAAGCTGGGTTGATCTCCAACAATTTCCCTAATTTTATTGTCAGATGTTAACACTTGCCAAAATTTTCTGATGGCCAAAATTTTCTGATGGTATTACGAATAGCAAAATTGTCAGTACTATGTGTCAACTGGCATCTCAGATTGGACTTTGCCTCCTTTTGCTTGATCTTAAGTATTTCACCTTGGTCTGAAAAATAAGGTCTTCCCCTCTGACAGCGTAGTTCCAAGGCAGTTGCTTCATTGGTTTGTGTCTTTTTGACTTTGTATCCTCTCTTATTAAAGTCATTGATAAGTTTAATTTGCTCCTCCCTGTAATCCTCATCCCTCATGCAGAGCTTGGACACTCGAGTTAGTTGGTTAGTCACTATGTTGTCAAGAACATGCCTGGGATGCATGCTAGTATAGTGTAGTAAATGATTGAGCCAAACAGGTTTCCTAAGCATTCTAGTATTGATGCTTCCTGTGTCATCTAACATTAACTTAACATCCAAGAATTCTATCTCCGTACTAGAAGATGACACTTCAAACTTCAAAAATGAAGTTATGTTGGTCATAAATTGTACAAAATGTTCCAAGCAGGTTAAATCGCCATCCCATAAGAGAAAAACATAATCCACAAATCGATTATAGAAAACTATGTTTCTGTTCCATTTGTTGTTAATATCCGTTTCCATAGCTCTTCACATCTTGCCAGGACCAGATTGGCATAACTGTTTGCGCATGGAGTTCCCATCGCTACCCCCGATGTCTGCCAGTAGTAAGTACTACCATACAGAAACACATTGTTATATAAGACCAAATCCAAGAGACTACATAGTAAATGGATATCATTGGTTGCTTTGTGCTTCACACCAAAGTCTCTGATCACTTCATTCCCCAAATCATTGGGTATGGATGTGAACAAACTGTTCAGATTCATAGTTACCAATCATAAATTCTTAGTATTCATCTGTTACAGTTTCTTGTAAAGTCTCCTTAAGCTATTAGTCACTATGTTGTCTAGAACATGCCTGGGATGCATGCTAGTACAGTGTAGTAAATGATTAAGCCATACAGGTTTCCTATACATTCTAGTATTGATGCTTCCTGTGTCATCTAACATTAACTTAACATCCAAGAATTCTATCTCCATACTAGAAGATGCCCCTTCAAACTTCAAAAATGAAGTTGTGTTGGTCAAAAATTGCACAATGTTCCAAGGAGGTTAAATCGCCATCCCATAAGAGAAAGACATCATTCACAAATCGATTATAGAAAACTATGTCTCTATTCCGTTTGTTGTTAATATCCACTTTCCATAGCTCTTCCCATCTTGCCAGGACCAGATTGGCATAACTATTTGCGCATGGAGTTCCCATCGCTACCCCCGATGTCTGCCAGTAGTAAGTACTACCATACAGAAACACATTGTTATATAAGACCAAATCCAAGAACACATTGTTATACAAGAACAATTCCAAGAGACTACATAGTAAATGGATATCATTGGTTACTTTGTGCTTCACACTAAAGTCTCTGATCGCTTCAATCCCCAAATCATTGGGTATGGATGTGAACATTTAGTTACCAATAATAAATTCTTACAAGTATTCATCTGTTGCAGTTTCTTGTAAAGTCTCCTTAAGAACTCAGCCGAGTCCTTGATCACTGCAGGTGCGGCTGTAGATGCCTTTGTGCGATTATGTGAAAATGAAGTGGCTGAATATAGACAGCAAAAGGGAAGTAAACATTTCCACAACTTAACTCTAAATGAGAAGAGAGCACTATTTGAACTACATAATATGAAGGACATCATGATTAAACAAGCTGACAAAGGAGTGGCAGTTATAGTTATGGATATGTCGTTCTATGATGCCAAGATGAAGGAGATGCTAGCGGATATAGCCACCTACAGGAGGACTGATAAAAGAGAACTGAACACCATTATACATAGTGTAAAAGACACGCTTTATGACAAGCTCATGAATAGATCGATAAGCAAAGAGCTGTTTGATTTTTTTTGAGGTATGTCATCCTACTATACCTAGCATCAATGGAATGCGTAAGGTGCATAAGAATCTACATAACCCTCCGATGTAACCAGTTGTTTCAGGAAAAGGGTGGATAACTGACCCCCTTTCTATTTTTACAGAAGGGGAGTTAAAGAACTTGCTACCTCATGCACCTGCAGTGATCAAGGACCTTTCAATTCTAAACACCTTCTTACAAGTACCCAAATTCAAGATGCTAACACTACAGCAGCTACTTCCCATGTTGGGCAAGGAAGCATGGCTGGTAACGTTGGACCTCAAGGAGGCATACCTGCATGTCCCTATCAGACAAATTTGCAGAAGATACCTCCATTTCATTGCAGGTTCAACCCATTACCAATTCTCTGCACTGCCCTTTGGCTTATCTTCTGCGCCCAGGGTCTTCACAAAATGCCTGGCACCACTAATTGCATACTGCAGACGAGGAATTCAAATATACCCATACCTGGACGACTGCCTCATTGAAGCAGAAAGCAAGGACATCCTCTTACAACATCTGGCTTTTGTAAAACATCTTCTAAGTTGCCTGGGGTACACAGTAAACAAAAAGAAATCAAAACTAGTACCCTCACAAAATATGACATTCCTGGGTGCCAGCTTGAATACAACGGCCCAGAAGGCTTATCTGACGCCAGACAAACAACTACAACTGACTCAATATTTCAAAACACTGGCAACAAAGACCCAACTCCCTGCAAGAAAAATTCTGCAGGCCTTGGGCTTCATGGCATCTTGCATACTACTAATACCATTTGCAAAGCTCCATATGAGGAAATTACAGTGGTACCTAAAAAGCGTATGGTCTCAACACAGCCACAGCTTGGACACAATGATATCTCTCATTCCCTGCCTACAACAGGAGTTTCTATGGTGGTCACAGGCATGTCACCTCAACAAGGGTCAGCCTTTCACCTTGCCCCCAGCCAGGCAAACTATGACAACAGATGCATCAGACTATACCTGGGGGGCACACATGGCAGGACAGTGCGTTCAAGGCGTATGGACTGCAGATCAAAGGAATCTGCACATCAATCAAAAAGAGATGCTAGCAGTACAGAATGCTCTGACAGCCTTCAAGAACCTATTACATCCAGGACAACTTACAATAAGGACGGACAACACCACAGTAATGTGGTACATAAACAAACAAGGGGGTACACACTCCTACCCTCTATGCAGGCAAGCAATGACCTTGTGGAACACAGCACTGGCTTACCAAGTTCAGTTACAAGCTCAATTCCTGCCAGGAAAAAAGAACACATTGGCAGACGACCTCAGCAAAAACATCATGGATCCCCACGAGTGGAAACTGGATCCACAAGTATTTGCAATGATAACTCAAAAGTGGGGCCTTCCAGACATAGACCTGTTTGCCAGCCCCCAAAACTATCAGCTAACAAAATTTTGTACAAAGACACTTCACCATCAAGCTTGGAAAGTGGACGCACTCTCTTTCAGTTGGAAAAACCTGACAGTATATGCCATCCCTCATTTGCCTCTCCTCACAAAGGTGCTTCTGAAAGTCAGAAAGGAGAGACCATGACTGATACTCATAGCCCCAGACTGGCCACGCCAGCACTGGTACCCACTATTAAGGAATATGGCCCAGAGCCCACCTTGGATTTTACCACAAATTGCCCATTTGCTCACACAGCAAAACAATCAGATTCTACACAGCCAGCTCAAAACCTTAAATCTGACTGCATGGCAAATCACCTAAGCATCCAGCCAGCTCCTCTTTCCCAAGCAGTTATGGATGTTATTCTGGAAGCTAGGAGGCCCAGCACCAGGAAGGCCTACTTGGACAAATGGAAAAGGTTTTGCGCCTGGAACCAAGCTAAAGGCCAAAACACACTTCAGCCTCACATGCTTCAGATTCTACAGTATTTAACTGAGATGTTGCACAAAGGACTTTCTTTTTCTTCCATTAAAATCCATGCATCAGCTATTTCAGCCCACTACAACACAGATCCACCCTTATTTTCACATCCACTTCTAAGGCAGTTCCTCAGAGGGGCAAAAAACATTAGGCCCCCCAGGAGAGCACCTACACCAACATGGGACCTCAGTTTTGTCTGGAAAAACTTACGCTACCTCCCTTTGAACCAGCTTTCTCTGCAGATCTACAGTTTCTATCATGGAAGACTGCCCTGCTGCTAGCAATAACTTCAGCTAGAAGAGTCTCATAGCTGCAGGCACTAATGGCAGTGGAACCTTTCCTCATTTTCCATCAAGACAGAGTTTCTCTATGAACTAATCCTTCCTTCATGCCTAAGGTGGTTTCCAGTGTGGCTTTAAATCAAACCATCCACTTACCCACCTTCTTCCCAAATCCACAGAACAAAGGAGAAAGACTCCTGCATTCCTTGGACTTTCACAGGCAACTTAGTTACTACTTGGATAAAACTAAGGTTTTCAGAAAAACTGACCAGCTCTTTGTATCCTATGCTACAGCTTCACAAGGGAAGGCTATATCAAAACAAACCATTTCCAAATGGATAGGACATTGCATTCGTTTTTGCTATACCCATCATGGAAAACCAGTTCCTGCTACCATTAGGCCCCACTCTACCAGGGCAACAGCTACAGCTACAGCCTTCCTCAGCGGGGTTCCAACCAAGGAGATTTTGTAAGCTGCAACTTGGAGTTCAGTACACACCTTTACCAAACACTATCACTTACCACTTTACTCTAAGACTAGAGCTGGCTTCGCCACTGCAGTTCTGCAGGGCCTTCTAGCCTCCTCTAACCCTCTATGACTCCTCCACCCATCCTTAGCTTTGGGATTCTTCCCAAGTGTGATGACTGCAGCAGGGTAACACGATGAACATAGTACAGTTTTGTACCTACCATAAATGTAGATGTTCGAGTGTACACCTTGCTGCAGTCCAGGTTACCCTCCCTCCATCCCCTCTGATCTAATTGGCTAAATCTCTACAATACCTTCCTGATGTATTTGCTTATAGCTGGAGGGATTTTGTGTTTGTGCTAAAATTTCTTAAATTGGTACTAATTACTGACCACCTTTTTGGGGGCACCTGACATCTGGGGCAAGAAAAACTGAAGAAAATAGCGTCGGATGCATTATATATACCCCTGGCGCACTGACGTCAGGGAAGAAGCGACAGTATCCGACGCCGGACCAAGACTTTGGAATTCTGGCCGACTGCGGGACCGCATGACGACAGGATAATCCAAGTGTGATGACTGCAGCAGGGTGTACACTTGAACATCTACATTTATGGTAGGTACAAAACTGTACTTTTTCAGCTATATTGAAAGTATTCTGGGTTAATGTCATTAGTTCTGTTGGGGAGGTGGCTGAACAAGTCAAGGTGGAGTCATCCGCATATTGGATACAGGTAACTTCTCACTTTAAAAACTCACTTAGAACACACTTGAAGAATAAGTGGCTATGCCCATGTATTTCATAAGTCCTCAAATTATTCCACTTATATACCTCACGTTCTAATATCCTACTGTAATATATATTACAGTCTAGGTCTTCTCCTAATGCTGATGGAATTTGTATACTTATTCTATTAACCATGTGTAACTATTTTTTCCTGTATATATAGGTCTTGGTATGTCTTCTGCTGTATACTGCATTTTAACGAGTCTATATTGAATTCTCGAAAGCCGACAGTGTCGAATCTGACATTGTCGGCACGAAAATAGCGAAACTGCAGAACATCGAAGAAGTAAATGGAAATCTCCGTAAGGGGAGATTTCCATTTACTTCAGTGTAGTGCAGTCTCGGAGTTGGTATATTTAAGTAGCGGGGGGGGTGGGGGGTGCAGGGGGGCTTGCCCCCTGCCTGCACCATTTAGGTTTTTTTTTTTTGTTGTTTTAATTTTTTTTTTTTTTTTTTTTTGGAGCATTCGATGTTTTAACAGTTCGATCACTAAGGGTCGACCTTTAGTGATTCGAACTGTTAAATTTTTGATGTTCCAATATAGACCCTATTTTAACATATTGTGTAAAATTTTACTTACTGTGGAGCTATTCTTCCCGGGCGTCTGCTGAAAATGGACCTGTGTCCAGTCGGTCCATCCCGGTTAATAAATGTAAAATAAAATAAATAAATTTGGGATGACAGTCGAAAGGTTATTAATAAAGAAAGAGAAAAGAAGGGGTACTAGTATGGAGCCCTGGGGGACACCTATGGTGATGGGTAGATAGGTTGATAGTTTGTCCTGCCATAGGACGGCCTGTTGTCTACCACACAAGTAAGATTGGAACCAGTGAAGTGCACGGCTATTTAGTGAGAATACATTAAGGATATGCATGAGTATTTGGTGGTTGACCATATTGAAGGCCTTGGAGAGATCAAACAAGAGGGCTGAGGAAAGCTTGCTATTATTTCAGTTATGGTTTATGGTGTTAGAGAAGGATAGGAGGGCTGAGATGGTATTGTGGTGTGGCCTAAAACCGTGCTGAGAGTTACTCAATAGCTTATTCTGGGTAAGATAATGCATAAGTTGTTTATGGACACACTTCTCCATTATTTTAGCCAATGGTGACAGAATAGCTATGGGTCTAAAGTTTGACAGTTCGAAGGAGTTGCCTCCTTTATGGAGTGGTATTACATGAGATATTTCCCAAATGGAGGGGATAGTGGCCTCAGATAAGGTTCTGTTGATTATGATGGAGATGGGGTATGCTATGGCATCTGCTGCTTTTTGCAGATGCTCTGATGGGAGAAGATTAGCTGCTAGAGTAGTTGGTTTTAATGTCTTAATTAGAGATCTGATAAGTGATGTGGCTGAAAGCTAAAGGAGAGTGGGGTATTAGCTAAAGGAGAGTGGGGTATTAGCTAAAGGAGAGTGGGGTATTGACTGTGGCAGAATTTGGGTTGGTGCAGCTGGGTGCCAGTTGGCTGGCTAGGGATTGGATAGTCTCTGTGAAGAAACTGTTGAAGGTATTTGCAATATCCTCTGGTAATTTATGGTTGGAAGCTGATGGGGTAGGAGTCGAGGACTGTCCTGGGTGAAGAAGTTTGTTTATTCCTGCCAAAAACTTTTGAGGTTTGTTGTGATGTTTTTTTTGAAGATGGTAGTAGAAGTTTTTTTTGTCTAGTATAGTAGATTTTTTTGTGTGATTCCTTAGCTGTCAGTATCTGAGTTGATCTAGTGGGTGTTTTGTGGCATGCCATTTGTCCCAAGTCTTATTTCTAGCTATGATTTTAGATTTGGTCTCTTTTGAGAGCCACGGAGCAGTTTTTGTTTTGGTTCTAATGGAGCGAGCAGGAGCATGAGAATCAAGAATAGTAAGGAACATGGAATTAAAGTATTAAAGTACGCTACCGCATCGTCCAGTGAAAGGGTACGCTACCGCATCGTCCAGTGAAAGGGTATGCTACCGCATCGTCCAGTGAAAGGGTACACTACCCGCATCGTCCAGTGAAAGGGTATGCTACCGCATCGTCCAGTGAAAGGGTACACTACCCGCATCGTCCAGTGAAAGGGTACGCTACCGCATCGTCCAGTGAAAGGGTACACTACCCGCATCGTCCAGTGAAAGGATACGCTACCGCATCGTCCAGTGAAAGGGTACGCTACCGCATCGTCCAGTGAAAGGGTACACTACCCGCATCGTCCAGTGAAAGGGTACGCTACCGCATCGTCCAGTGAAAGGGTACACTACCCGCATCGACCAGTGAAAGGGTACGCTACCGCATCGTCCAGTGAAAGGGTACACTACCCGCATCGTCCAGTGAAAGGGTACGCTACCACATCGTCCAGTGAAAGGGTACGCTACCGCATCGTCCAGTGAAAGGGTACACTACCCGCATCGTCCAGTGAAAGGTACTTTAGGATTGACCAATTGCAAGCTTTAAGTTCATTTTAAAAAGTGGTGGAGTTGAAGATGTTCATCATGTTACACTGCTGCAGTCATTACACTTGGAGTTATCCTGCCGTCAGGTGGTCCCGCAGTCGGCCAGAGTTCCAAAGTCTTGGTCCGGCGTTGGTTGCTGTCGCCTCCTCCCTGGCATCAGTGCGACAGGGGTATATAAGATACAGCCAACACCATTTTCTTCAGTCTTTCTTGCCACGCGGTGCCCGAAGCAGAAGCAGTTCGCAAGTGTCAGTCAGCCTACTCCTGAGATTTTCATTCCGAATCCAGAACCGAAGTCTTCTAGAAAAGCTAAGTACCCCGTTGGGGAAACTTGCCTCAGACCGATGTCAGTAAAAGTTAATAACTGTATTTCTTGTGGGAAGCAAATACCTCATAAGGATTTCCACTCCTATTGTATTCCATGCCTAGGCCCTGACCACGACGTCACTGGTTGTCGGTTTTGTGCTAGGTTTAACAATCGCACTATTAAACGTTGGTTTGATTTTGCCCGGCATTATTTTGGTAGAAAATTCAATTACACCATGCCGTTGGAAATTCCAATGACCGCAATACATAAAAAGCGCAAGGACAAGGACAGGCATCCGAGGCCCAGTACTGACGACGAGACCTCTTCTAGGCTGGTCGCCGGTTCTCCGGATTTCAGCAAGGCGCCTACGCAGCCCCTGACGACTGCTTCCACAGAACCACAGACCGCATCCAACTCCCACGTGGAGCTGGCTGGGCCTTCGGATGCACTAGGCCTTCAGCTTACCGATCCTAAACCTACAGAGGGAATCGAAGTAGCTGAGCAGTCCACAGTTACAGAGGGTGATGTTCATCGTGTTACCCTGCTGCAGTCATCACACTTAGGTTATCCTGCTGTCAGGCGGTCCCGCAGTCGGCCTGAGTTCCAAAGTCTTGGTCCGGCATCTGTTGCTGTCGCTTCTTCCCTGACGTCAGTGCGCCAGGGGTATATCAGAGGCATCCGACGCCATATTCTTCAGTCTTTCTTGACGCACGGTGTCAGAAGCAGTTCGCAAGTGCCTGTCGGCCGACACCTGAGATTTTCGAATCGAATTTCAGTCCGAAGTCTTCAATAAAGCTAAGTACCCCTTTGGGAAACCTTTTCTTGCCTCAGTCCGATGTCAGAAAAAGTTAACAATTGCATTTCTTGTGGGAAGCAAATACCTCATAAGGACTTCCATTCTTATTGTATTCCTTGCCTAGGCCCAGACCACAACGTCACTGGTTGTCGGTTTTGTGCTAGGTTCAATAAACGAACTATCAAACGTCGTTTTGTTTTCGCTCGACACTACTTTGGTAGAAAATTTAATTATACCATGCCGTCAGAACAACCGACGACCGACATGCATAAAAAATGCAAAGATAAAGACAGACAACCAAGAACTAAGCCAGACTCCGAGGCCTTTGCTGGGCCTGTCGCTGGTTCTCCGGTTTTCAGTGAGGCGCCTACGCAGCCCCTGACGACCACAGAATTGGAACACCAGCCAGCTTGGGATTCTCAAACAGAAAGTACTAGGCCGACGCAGCCATCTTCTTTAGGCCCTACCGACACCATAGCAGAAGGAGAATCCAGTGCAGTGGAAACACCTTCGGTTGAAGAAGGTGTCTTCAGACCGACTACACTCACCATTAAGTCATACGCTAAGCTTAAAACTCCATTAAAACCTAAAAAGACTGTGCATCAGTCTCCAGTTCAAGGCCCCATGCCTGAAACAGATGCTTAAGATGGCTGAAGATTTGATTACCCTAATCAGGGGTTCCCAACCCCCTCCAGACAAAAGGCCTAGACACGAGGAGGATTATGCCTCCTCTGACCAGGTTTCAATTTCCTTAGACTCCTCTGAGGAGCAGGATTACTCCTTTCCCTCTTATGAAGATTCTGATGCTGAAGACTCTATTCCCTCAGCATCTCCCCCTGAAGACTATTCCTTTGGGGAAACTTTACATACCATGAGGGAACATTTCCACTGGGAAGGCCAGGACTACTCCGATTCAAAGAAAAGGCTCCGAGAGTTCCTTTTACTTCCCCAGCACAGACCACTTGCTATCCCTCCAGTTTTAGACATTGTGGATGATGTTTACTTAGAATCTAGTCTAAATCCAGACTCTCTACCTCCTGCTCCAGCCAAACCAGACAGATACTACAGAGTACCTGACTCTCACAAATTCCTTTATAAAGGCCCTGTTGCTGACCCAGAAACAATTTCTCAGGGTACCAAAGGGGCTAAGGCTTCCATGGCTAAAAATCCTGTACCCTCTGAGAGGGACCCCAGAGCACTAGATAGGTGGGGAAAGAAGGTATACACCTCAGCCACTCTTTCTATGAGAGCATAAAATTGTCAGTTTCACATGCTGAAATATCAGCAATTCCTAATGTCTCAATTAAAACAAAAGATGAGCACGCATTCTGAACAGTCTGACTTCAAGGAAATGCAGGATCTGTTGCATGCAGCTGAACAGGTGAGCAAACATACTTTACAATGTGGATTTGATTCCTTGGAAGCTTCCTGTAGAGCAGCTTTGACTGGGTCTGTCATACGTAGACATGCTTGGTTAAAAGAACAAACCCTACCTGATCATGTTAAAGCAAAATTATTAGATGCACCTTTACAGCAGGATGTCTTATTTGGTGTAAAAGCTGAAGAGGTTGTAAAGAAAATGGAGGATAAGGCAAATTCTATGCAGACGGTCAAGGATTTTTTACAGGTGAAACCCCCTCGTTTCAGCAGAAATTGGCCAACAAAAAATTGGTCCTTTCCAGCTTCTGACAGACCACAGAGGGGCAAATTTATTTTTATTTTTATTTTACATTTGTTAACCGGGGGTGTCTGACTGAGCCGAAAAGGCCCTTTTTCAGCAGAGGCCCGGGGAGAAAAGCTCCACAAAGAAAAATTACAGACACATTTAGTTATTTAGACATAATCAGTATACACACAAATTACAAGAGACATGTTTTTACAGTGGTATGCGGCACAAACAGTTACAGTGGAGAGAACAAATACAGACACCCAAGAGGCAGAGGCCAGCCACAAGGCCCTTACAAACCTCGTCAATGGGGTGCCACTACCCAGAAAGGAGGAGAAGACAGGCACCAAACTTCTAGAAGACAAACACAATGACTTAACCCTCAAACTGCCAAGCAAAACTCTCTTGGCAGCTCCCTTGGGAGGAAAATTAGCACTTTTTGCAGACAAGTGGCACATCATCACAAAAGACAAATGGGTCCTAGACATTGTCTCACAAGGATACAGATTCCATTTTCACACCTTGCCAAGGATAAAAGGAATGCCAAACCTGCCACCAAATCAATGGGCAGAGGCACAAAAACAAATTACAGCTCTCATGGATATGAGAGCCATTCAACAGGTACCTCCACAGGAGCAAGGACAAGGATTTTATTCAAGACTATTTCTAGTCCCCAGAAAGGACAAAGCATGGAGACCCATTCTGGACTTTTCAATCCTAAACACCTGTTTGCAAGTACCCAAATTCAAGATGCTAACACTACAGCAGCTTCTTCCCATGTTGGCCAAGAAGGCTTGGCTAGTAACGTTGGACCTCAAGGAGGCATACCTGCATGTCCCTATCAGACAAAATTGCAGAAGATACCTCCGTTTCATTGCAGGTTCAACCCATTACTAATTCTCTGCACTGCCCTTTGGCTTATCTACTGCGCCCAGGGTCTTCACAAAATGCCTGGCACTAGTAATTGCATACTGCAGACAAGAGGAAATTCAAATATACCCTTACTTGGACGACTGCCTTATTCAAGCAGGAAGCAAGGACATTCTTCTACAACATCTGGCGTTTGTCAAACACCTTCTAAGTTGCCTAGGGTACACAGTAAACGAAAAGAAATCAAAACTAGTGCTCTCACAGACCATAATATTCCTGGGTGCCAGCTTGAATACAATGGCCCAGATGGCTTATCTCACGCCAGACAAGCAACAACATCTAACACAATACTTCAAAATAATGGCAACAAAGACCCAACTCTCTGCAAGTAGAATTCTGCAGGCCTTGGGATTCATGGCATCTTGCATTCTACTAATACCATTTGCAAAACTGCATATGAGGAAATTACAATGGTACCTGAAAAGCGTATGGACTCAACACAGCCACAGCTTGGAAACAATGATACCACTCATTCCCTGCCTTCAACAGGAGTTTCTATGGTGGGCACAGGCATGTTACCTCAACAAGGGTCAGCCTTTTACCTTACCCACAGCCAGGCAAACGATAACAACAGATGCACCGGACTATGCCTGGGGAGCACATATGGCAGGACAGTGCATTCAAGGCAAATGGACTACAAATCAAAAGCATCTGCACATCACTCAAAAAGAAATGCTAGCTGTACAAAATGCCCTAATAGCTTTCAAGGACCTTTTACACCCAGGGCAACTAATAATAAAGACAGACAATACCACAGTAATGTGGTACATAAACAAGCAAGGGGGTACACACTCCTACCCTCTATGCAGGCAAGCAATGACCTTGTGGAACACAGCACTGACTTACCAAGTTCAATTACAAGCACAATTCCTGCCAGGAAAGAAAAACACATTGGCAGACGACATAAGCAGAAACATCATCGATCCCCACGAGTGGAAACTGGATCCACAAGTATTTGCAATGATAACTCAAAAATGGGGACACCCAGACATAGATCTGTTTGCCAACCCCCAAAACTACCAACTTCAAAAATTTTGCATAAGGACATTCCACCCACAAGCTTGGAAAGTGGACGCCCTCTCATTCAGTTGGAAAACATTGACAGTGTATGCCTTCCCCCCACTGCCTCTTCAAGCAAAGGTGCTGCTGAAAGTCAGATTAGAAAGGCCACAAATGATGCTCATTGCTCCAGACTGGCCACGCCAGCACTGGTACCCAATACTAAGGAACATGGCCCACGGACCACCATGGATTTTACCACAAATTCCTCACCTGCTCACCCAGCAAGACAGTCAGATACTACACAGCCAGCTCAAGACCTTAAATCTGGCTGCATAGCAAATCACCTAAACAACCAGCCATCTCCTGTATCTAAAGCAGTTATGGATGTCATTCTGGAGGCCAGGAGGCCCAGCACCAGGAAAGCCTATTCAGACAAATGGAAAAGATTTTGCGCCTGGAACCAGGCTAAAGGCCAAAATCCCGTAGAGCCAGACATTCCTCAGATTCTGCAATATTTAACTGAAATGTTGCACAAAGGACTTTGCTTTTCATCTATTAAGATCCACACCTCAGCAATCTCAGCTCACTACAACACGGATCCTCCTTTATTTTCACATCCACTCCTAAGACAATACCTCAGAGGGGCCAAGAACATAAGACCACCCAGGAGAGCACCAACACCAACTTGGGATCTCAACTTTGTTCTGGAAAAGCTTACACTGCCGCCTTTTGAACCAGCTTTCTCATCTGATTTAAAGTTTCTGTCATGGAAAACTGTCCTGCTGCTAGCAATAACTTCAGCCAGAAGAGTCTCAGAACTACAGGCACTAATGGCAGTGGAGCCTTTCATCATTTTTCATCAAGACAGAGTATATCTAAGAACTAACCCCTCCTTTATGCCAAAGGTGGTATCCAGTGTGGCCCTAAACCAAACCATCCATTTACCCACCTTTTTCCCAAACCCACAGAACCAAAGAGAAAAACTCCTGCACTCCTTGGACATTCACAGGCAACTACGTTACTACTTGGATAGAACTAAGGCTTTCCAAAAATCTGACCAGCTTTTTGTATCCTATGCTACAGCATCACAAGGAAAAGCTATCTCAAAACAGTCCATTTCCAAATGAATAGGACATTGTATACGCTTCTGCTACACTCATCATGGAAAACCAGTTCCTGCAAGCATTAGATCCCACTCCACCAGGACTGCAGCTACATCTACAGTCTTTCTCAGGGGGGTACCAACCAAGGATATTCTGGAAGCTGCAACTTGGAGTTAAGTGCACACCTTAACCAAACACTATCACTTACCCCTATACTCTAAGACTAGAGCTGGCTTTGCCACTGCAGTTTTGCAGGGCCTACTAGCTTCTCCTAACCCGGCTTAACTCCACCACCCATCCTTAGCTTTGGGATTCAACCCAAGTGTGATGACTGCAGCAGGGTAACACGATGAACATAGTACAGTTTTGTACCTACCATAAATGCAGATGTTCGAGTGTTCACCCTGCTGCAGTCCAGGTTACCCTCCCTCCATCCCCTCTTATCTAACTGAACCTTTCTATGCTTTTCTATCTGATACAACCTTGGTGGTGTATTTGCTTATAGCTGAAGGTATGCTTAGTATGTTCCTTGCTTGTTTTATTGGCAATATGTAGTAAGTTCCTATTGGGGGGCACCTGACATCTGGGGCAAGAAAAACTGAAGAAAATGGCGTTGGATGCCTCTTATATACCCCTGGTGCACTGACGTCAAGGAAGAAGCAACAACAACCA
Source organism: Protopterus annectens (assembly GCF_019279795.1). Taxonomy (NCBI): domain Eukaryota; kingdom Metazoa; phylum Chordata; order Ceratodontiformes; family Protopteridae; genus Protopterus; species Protopterus annectens. The sequence goes on along the minus strand of NC_056732.1, from coordinate 25,653,877 downwards.
ACGCCAGACCAAGACTTTGGAACTCAGGCCGACTGCGGGACTGCCTGACGGCAGGATAACCCAAGTGTGATGACTGCAGCAGGGTGAACACTCGAACATCTACATTTATGGTAGGTACAAAACTGTACTGTTTCAGACCTACCCAGTTAACCATTAAACTCTCTGTTAAGTCTAAGCCCGCCTTAAAAGCAAAGAAACAGACACAACTCTCTCCAGGACAGGCTTCCATGCTTAAGAAACAAATGCTAAAAATGGCCGAGGACCTAATCACCCTGATCAGGGGGTCCCATCCCCCTCCTGATAAAAGGCCCAGACAGGATGCAGACTATGAATCTTCTGACCAGGTGTCCATTTCCTCTGACTCTTCCTCGGACCTAGGATATTCTTTACCCCCTTATGAGGATTCTGGTGCTGTGGAATCAATTCTGTCAGCCTCTCCGCCTGAGGATTACTCCTTTGGGGAGACCTTACATACCATGAGGGAGCATTTCCATTGGGAAGGTCAGGACTACTCAGAATCCAAGAAATGGCTCAGAGACTTCCTTTTATTGCCTCAACACAGACCCCTTGCTATCCCGCCAGTTCTAGACATTGTGGATGATGTCTACACTGAATCCAGTTTGAACCCTGACTCCTTACCCCCAGCCCCATTGGATGCACCTTTGCAGCGGGATGTGCTGATTGGAGTTAAGGCAGAGGAGGCATTAAAGAAGATGGAGGATAAGGCAAAATCTATGCAAACGGTGAAAGATTTCTTACAGGTTCAGCCTTCTCGTTTTAGCAGAAATTGGCCAACAAAGAATTGGTCCTTTCCAGTCACAGACAGACCTCAAAGGGTTATTCAACAAATCACTGAAGCCTCCACGATGAATAAGCAGCAAATAATTTTATTTTTAGGATAAAACAAGCGCTTTCACGCACCTAACAAGTGCGCTTCATCAGGTTACAAACTTTAAGAATAAAAACTCATCTTATATAGTGTAGCATACATCCTAATTAACCGCATTTTTGGCGGCTAAAAAATAATTAAGCAATTAGAAAACACTTAATTCCATTTGTACTTAAAGCCGTAGCTCATATAGAAATTACGCTTGGAAATAGTACAACTTCTTTAAGGCTTCTCACTACTATCGTAAAATAATCTAAGAATATGTTAAAATATATAGATATATGCAGTGCTCTCCTTCAATTAATCAAAAGCCATGCCTATATAAATAGATCGATGAATATTGGTATATATTTCTTCCTATCTGAAAAAATCTTGGCAGCCCCCTTAGGAGGAAAACTGGCACTTTTCTATCACAACTGGCATTGCATCACCAAAGATAAATGGGTTCTCAACATTGTATCTCAAGGTTACAGGTTCCATTTACACACCCTGCCAAGGCTAAAAGGAATGCCAAATCTGCCACCAAATCAATGGGCAGAGGCTCAAAGACAAATTACAGCACTCATGGACATGAGAGCTATTCAAAAGGTACCACCACAGGGACAAGGATTTTACTCAAGACTCTTTCTGGTTCCCAGAAAGGACAAAGCCTGGAGACCCATTCTGGACCTTTCTACACTAAACACTTACCTGGATGTACCGAAATTCAAGATGTTGACACTACAGCAGCTTCTTCCCATGCTGGGCAAGAAAGCTTGGATGTTAAGTTGTCTATCTCGCCTTCATTCTTGCTGGATGGGTTCGGAGCCGACCTCGGCTCCGACTCGGCCACTCTAAAAGCTCGAGAGTTGGTTCCACCGGCTCGAGGCTCCCCTTATATCCCACAATGCTAGGCGAGAGTTACCTCAGATCTCGTTTGCCGCTACAGCTATCGAGGTGTTGGTTTTCTACCGGTTCTTGGTAAGTGACTTTTCTTGTGAAGTTAGTCTATTAAAACCCCTTTAATTTTAATATTTTTACTTATTTCCCTTAGTTTAGAGGAATTCTTATCCCCTTTCTTAAAAATTCCTGTTTTTTTCCCTCAAGAACTTTAAGTTCTTCCCTTGGGCCTACAGACCTTTTTTCTTTCCCTAGTGGAGTGTGTGTGTTATTTTTCTTATTTAAAAAAACCTAGTTAGTGGTTTATTATAATTTAAACTAGACAGGGTGTAATTAGTGTGTTTGTGACTGTGTGTGTGATTACACCTTTTGAGATGTCTAAAGAAGCAAAGGTCTCCGGATTCAAGAAGTGTGATGCGTGCTGTCAGAAAATGTCTCTGACAGACGCTCACACTTCTTGTGTCTACTGTCTGGGGCCTTTGCACCTGCAGGACTCCTGTGCTGTGTGCCATGGCTTCAGCCCCAGGGTCCTGCAGGAAAGAAAAAATAAGTTAATTTTAAGGGGCTTACTCAAGCCAGAGGATTCCCTTTCTGTATCTGCAGGGAAGCCCTCTAAGGCATCTAGGTCTTCGGCTCCGACAACTGAGCCGAGACCTAAGGTTTCTAAACCTCTGTCTACATCGGCTCCGGCTGGAGCCGATGAGTCTCAGTCCACAGTTTCTGTGGTTCCCTCGGCTCCGGCTGGAGCCGAGGTATTAGAAATTCCCGTGTCGGCTCCGGCAAGACCTTCGGAGCCGACAACTAGGAAGAGGTCCAGGTCACCATCCCTTGGCTCCGTTCATTCGGCTCCAGGATCTCCCCTGCTGTCTGAACGGAGCCAAAGATCTCACTCCTCTAGGTCATCGAGGCTGTCGGATCATGACCTTCAGAGGGTAGTGAGTCGACTTCTTAAGTCCGAGGCACTGGCCCAGATGCTTCAGAGCCCGACTCATCAGTCGATGCCTGCCCCGGTCCATCAATATATTCCTCCTTCGACTCTCTTGAGCTCGGAGCCGGGTCGCGTCGGAACCGAGACTGTGATAGCGTCGGAGCCGATACAATTGTCTTCGGCTCCGTCATCGGTTCCGATTTCTTCCTTGGAAGAATCTCAGCGCCGGACTTCCCTCGTCGGCTCCGAGGGGGTGAGTGGCATCGGACCCTTGTCCGACCCCCCTCTCCCTCTCGGTGCTTCGGCGCTGGTGAGTTCGGTTCCGACATCGGCCTCGGAGCCATCACTGTCGGTGCCGAGGGAGGTTCTTAGCTTCTCGGAGCGGGGACCTCTGGCTTTGCCTGACAGGGGTGCATTCGAGGTCATGTGGAGTGTGTTAGAGCCTGGCTCTACTCCACAGTCGGCTCCGTCCGCCCCTCCCTCTACGGTGCCTCAGGTCAAGTCGACTCACTCCCTCATCCCGGACCGCAGAGAGCCAGCTCCTCAGGAACCCCCTGTGGGGATTTCATCCTCTTCCGAGGCCTCTCCTGATTTGGCAGAAGAGCCCCCTCGGAAGAGGAAGTGTAAGAGGAAACACATTGACTCACCTGAGTCCAGCACGTCTGACACAGATTTAGATGATTCTGAGGGTTCCCCCCGTTCCCCTTCTGAAGATGTCTCATTTGCAGACATTCTAGAGATCCTGAAGCAGAGGGGAAATTGGCCAGCCCTCAACCCTTCGGAGGATGAATCTGTGTATCTTGAGGCGTTTGGCTCTCGCCCTTCCACCTCCTGGGTGTCCCCCCCTTTGACCCCCTCATGCAGGTGGTTGCTAAGAAGGCATGGACGGCTCCTGATTCAGTGGACCCCACTCCCAGGAGACCCTCCAAGTTCATAACGGCACCAGCAGACAAACAGTTCTTGACAAAAGGAGTCTCTGTGGATGCTATGGTGGTAGCTGCTGCCACTAAGAAGGAGCTAGCTGATCCTTCAGTACCTGTCCATCCACCTAACAAGGAATCTAGGTCCATGGACAGGTACGGAAGCGGATGTTCTCGTCAGCGACATTTACCATGCGTCGCTGAACTACCTATGCCATTTTACTCGTCTTCAAAGGGACTTGATCAAGGAAGCGAGTGAAATGTTAAAGGACCCTACAGCTGCGGGTTTTCAAGATAAGATGAACACGCAGCTGGCTACCCTTAACTCCATAACCAACTCCTCCATGCGCCTTCTTTCTTACGCGGCTGATGGAGCGAGTAGAGCCGCAGGGACAGGTGTGGCCTTACGTAGGCATGCCTGGATGCGGCTATGCAATTTTGCGGACCCCTTCAAGACATCTTTCACTAACTCCCCGTTTGATGGATCATCTCTCTTTGGTCCTCAAGTGTAAGAAACCTTGACTAGGTGCGAAACTGATGGCAAGACCCTTTCTGCCGTCGGAGTCCGTTTTTCTACTCCTTCTAGGCCTTACCCCAAAGGCCAGAAAGGTGGAAAGATGTGGTTCCGTAAACAATCTCAAGGGACTTCACCTGATGCACAGAGTCGTTTCCCCGCCAGAGGCAGAGGCGGGAATAACAATGGTAGATGTCGCCCTAGGGGCAGGGGGGGTCCGCAGAACCAGGGCAATCGGGAAGCCTTCTCTGACAAGCCCTTTCAGCATCCCTGAGGTGTTGCCCGACTGCCCACCTTCGGAGGCAGTCGGGGGAAGATTGTCACTGTACCCAGAAGCCTGGCTATCCCTGACTCAAGACTAATGGGTACAGTCCATCATTTCCGAAGGCTATTCTATCCCCTTTCTTCGCATTCCAAACCAATCAAAAAAATCCCTTCCAGATGTTCCACCCGCTCAAAGGGATCTAGCGGTTTTGGAGATTTCAAAACTGCTTGCAAAAAGAGCAATTCAGCCAGTTCCAGCAGACCAGCAAGGATCCGGAATCTACTCAAGGTTCTTTTTAGTTCCAAAGAAAACGGGACTGGAGACCAATTTTGGATCTCAGTATCTTGAACAGATCAGTCAAGAAAACAAGATTTCGGATGGTCACGCTGCAATCCATCCTTCCCCTTTTGGGCAAAGGAAACTGGATGTGCTCTATAGACCTTCAGGATGCGTACTATCACATAAAAATGAACAGACGCTCCAGAAGATTCCTCTGCTTCAGGCTGGGAACCAGTCATTTTCAGTTCAGGGCCCTGCCCTTTGGTCTCACCACTGCTCCCCGGGTGTTTACCAAATGCATGGCAGTGGTAGCTTCTCACCTGAGACGACAAGGATTCCAGGTGTTTCCATATTTGGACGACTGGCTCCTCACAGCTCCCACCAAGCATCTCCTTCTGATGGCCAGGGATTACACTTTTCGCATTTGTCAAAAGTTAGGCATTTCAATAAATTGCGAAAAGTCTGTTTTGTCGCCTTGTCGCTATTACTTTCATAGGCAAATCTAGACACAGTAGATATGTCTGCGAGACTAACACATCAGAGAATAACAGACATTCACAAACTGGTCTCACTCCTTTTCAACAACAACAGAATCAAAGCCAGGTTAGTTCTGAAAGTGTTGGGAATTATGGCGGCCATACCTCTGCTTCCATTAGCCAGATTCCACATGCGGATCCTTCAATGGATGCTCTTTACTCAATGGTCATACCAGCAACTTCCAATGTCTCACACCATTATGATCACGCAGGCGTGCAAAAATCATCTCATGTGGTGGATGTCTTCCCTCAGCTCTTGTTGGGAAGACCCTTTGTTCCACCCTCCGGTTGCTACCCAGACAACGGATGCCTCCCTGATCGGTTGGGGGGGCATTATCAGGGCAGGACGGTCCAGGGCACATGGCAACCAAACGAATGCCACTTGCACATAAATGTTCTGGAGATGAGAGCAGTGCTTTTAGCGTTGCAAGCCCTTCAAGACTCTCTTCCCTTGGGAACGATTGCAATCCAGACAGACAATATGTCTGTAGTGTGGTACATCAACAAACAAGGCGGAACCAGGTCATACCCCCTGTGTCGAGAAGCACTCAGATTATGGCAATGGGCGATTTCTTCTCAGCGGTTTCTGATAGCAACGCACATCCCCGGAAGTCCAATCAAATTGCGGACAAGTTGAGCAGAGCTATCCTCATGCCTCACGAGTGGTCTCTGAAAGACTCTGTTGTGAGAGAAATTTTCCTCAAGTGGGGTCAGCCTTGCTGCGATCTTTTTGCTACTCCCCAAAACAGCAAGTGCAGAGAATATTTCACTCTATTCCCTTTACCAGGCCAACCCAGCAGAGACGCTCTAGTCCAAGTTTGCCCCCGGGGACTTCTGTATGCATTTCCTCCCTTCCCACTAATCTCTCAAGTGATACAGAAAGCTATCGCTCAGAAGGCCTCATTGATCCTCATTGCTCCTTACTGGCCTCGACAGGTGTGGTTCCCCTTTCTACATCGATTTCTATTGGAGCGACCATGGAATCTGGACCTAGTTCCAGATCTTTTGATCCATCAGTCGGGTCAGTTTCATCGCTCCCTCCCCTCTCTGAACCTCACTGCTTGGTTCCTCCAGTTCCAACCTTAGCCAGGCTTCCTCAATTATCTCACTCCGTTCGAGATATTTTGATAGCTTCCCATAAATCTTCCACTCGGAAGATTTATTTGAGTAAGTGGAAACGCTTCACATATTGGGCTCAAGGAAAGGACATAGATCCTTTCACTGCTTCCATCCAATTAGTCCTTGAATTTCTAGCTGAACTCTTCCATGCAGGTTCATCTCCTCTACTCTTAAAGTTCAATTGGCAGCTATTTCTAACTTTCATGTGGGTATTTCTGAATCTGCCTTAATGTCCCACAAGCTTTGCAAAGCCTTTTTGAAAGGAGTTTTTCTTCTCAGACCTCCTATAAGAAATCCTCCTTCTCCTTGGGACCTAAATTTAGTTCTTGCTTCTTTGATTCTTCCCCCTTTCGAACCTGCAGTCTCCTGTTCTTTAAAATTGCTATCATGGAAGACTCTTTTTCTGGTAGCTATTACTTCAGCTAGAAGAGTTTCAGAGCTTCAAGCACTCAGCTGTCGACCTCCTTATCTATTGTTTCATAAGGACAGGGTATCCTTACGAACTAACCCGTCCTTTATGCCAAAGGTGGTCTCGACGTCAGATGTAAAGCAGAGCAGTGACCGCCCTGTCTTTTTGCCAGAATATTCCAATAGGTCTGAACAAAAATTACACTGCCTGGATGTTCATCGTCAATTGAGGTACTACTTGGATAGAACAAAACAATTCAGAAAATCTGATCAGCTGTTTGTCTCCTATGCGGAAAGCAGAAAGGGACTTTCAGTTTCAAAGGTATCATTATCCAGATGGCTAACATCTTTGATTTCCCTTGTATATGAAATTAGACACCAAAACTGCCTAATAAACCTAAGGCCCATTCCACCAGAGCTTTGGCTACTTCTTTAGCCTTCCAAGACAGACTGCCTATTGACACCATTTGGTGCAGCTGCTACTTGGGCTACTCCTCACACTTTCATTTCTCATTATAAGTTGGACTTAGCTTCTAGGCATAGAGCTAACTTTGGTTCCACTGTTCTCAGGAGTCTGTTCCGTTAGGCCACCGGGACAAGGTGCTAGGGACGGTCCCATCCAGCAAGAATGAAGGCGAGATAGACAACTTAACATATAGAAGTTATGTTCTTACCATAACGTTCCATGTTAGTTGTCTTCTTCTCGCCTTCTTCTTCGTCCCACCCTCCTTCCCCTGGCCTGGACAGACCTAGAGGAGTTGTGATTGTGACCTCTCTTTCTACCACCTCTTTCTTAGGCATATGCTGTTGTGCATATTTCCTGGATCAGGATGTAGGTCACCCTTCTTTCTTCCTGTTGTTAGAGGTGGACTCTGTTTAGAGTTATTCTGTTACTATTATAAGCTGGGGTTAGCTTACAAACGAGATCTGAGGTAACTCTCGCCTAGCATTGTGGGATATAAGGGGAGCCTCGAGCCGGTGGAACCAACTCTCGAGCTTTTAGAGTGGCCGAGTCGGAGCCGAGGTCGGCTCCGAACCCATCCAGCAAGAAGAAGGCGAGAAGAAGACAACTAACATGGAACGTTATGGTAAGAACATAACTTCTATTTCGTGACATTGGACCTCAAAGAGGCATACCTGCATGTCCCTATCAGACAAAACTGCAGAAGATACCTCAGATTTCCAGCTGGTTCAATGCATTATCAAGTCTCTGCACTGCCCTTTGGCTTATCTACTGCGCCCAGGGTCTTCACAAAGTGCCTGGCACCAGTAATTGCATTTTGCAGGCAAAAAGGAATTCAAATTTATCCATACCTGGACGACTGCCTGATTCAAGCAGAGAGCAAGGACATTCTACTAAAGCATCTGGCGTACGTAAAAAAGTTATTAAGTTGCCTGGGGTACACAGTAAACGAAAAGAAATCAAAACTAGTGCCCTCACAACAGATAATATTCCTGGGTGCCAGCTTGAACACAACGGCCCAGATGGCTTATCTCACGCCAGACAAGCAAGGACAACTGACTCAATATTTTCAATTAATGGCAACAAAGACCCAACTCCCTGCAAGAAAAATTCTGCAGGCCTTGGGCTACATGGCATCTTGCATACTACTAATTCCATATGCCAGACTGCATATGAGGAAACTACAATGGTACCTAAAGAGCGTATGGTCTCAACACTGTCAAAGTTTGGAAACAGTTATATCATTAATTCCTTGCCTACAACAGGAGTTTCGATGGTGGGCACAAGCTTGTCACCTCAACAAGGGACAGCCTTTCACTCAGCCCACAGCCAGGCAAACACTGACAACAGATGCATCGGATTATGCCTGGGGAGCACACATGGCAGGAAAATGTATCCAGGGCGAGTGGCCCACAGAGCAAAGACATCTCCACATCAATCAAAAAGAGATGCTAGCTGTACAAAATGCTATTATAGCTTTCAAGGACCTACTGCATCCAGGACAATTACTACTAAAGACAGACAACACCACAGTTATGTGGTACATAAACAAGCAAGGGGGCACACACTCCTACCCCCTCTGCAGACAAGCCATGACCTTGTGGAACTCAGCTGTAAACTACCAAGTTCATCTGCAAGCACAATTCCTGCCTGGAGAGAAAAATACTCTGGCAGACGACCTAAGCAGAAACATAATGGACCCTCACAAATGGAAACTGAATCCACAAATATTCAGAATGATAACACAAAAATGGTGGTGCCCGGACATAGATCTGTTTGCTTCCCCAAAGAACTGCCAATTACAGAAATTCTGCACAAGGAGCTACCATCCACAAGCATGGAAAGTGGATGCCCTCTCATTCAGCTGGAAAAAACTACAAGTATACGCTTTCCCCCCTTTACCTCTCCTCCCAATGGTACTCATAAAAGCCAGGCAGGAAGAGCCAAAAATGATACTGATTGCGCCAGACTGGCCACACCAGCACTGGTACCCAATCTTAAAGAACTTAGCACAAGAACCACCCTGGATTTTGCCTCAAATCCCAGAGAGTTGTTGACATAGCACAACAATCAGATACTTCACAGCCAGCTAAAGACCTTAAACCTAGCTGCATGGAAAATTCCCTAGTCAAGCAAGCAATGCCTCTCTCCAAAGCTGTTATGGATGTCATTCTGGAGGCCAGAAGGCCTAGCACCAGGAAAGCATACTCGGATAAATGAAAGAGATTCTGTGCCTGGTTCCAAGCGCACAGCCTTGACCCTCTTGTCCCAAACATTCCTCAGATACTTCAATGCTTAACTGAGATGCTGGACAAGGGACTCTCTTTTTCATCCATCAAGATCCACGCCTCGGCTATCTCTGCTCATTACAACACGGATCCACCAATTTTTTCTAATCCTTTGCTCAAACAATACCTCAGAGGGGCTAAAAACATAAGACCGCCCCGTAGAGCACATACACCAGCTTGGGACCTCAACTTTGGTTTGAAAAAATTAACTCTACCTACTTTTGATCCAGCTAACACAGCAGAAATAAAATACATCTCTTGGAAAACTGCTCTGCTACTGGCAATTACATCAGCACGAAGAGTTTCAGAATTACAGGCACTAATGGCAGTGGAACCTTTCCTCATCTTCCACCAAGACAGGGTGTCTTTAAGAACTAACCCTACGTTTATGCCAAAGGTGGTATCAAGTGTGGCTCTGAACCAAACTATTCACTTGCCAACTTTATATCCAAAGCCACAGAACAAAGGGGATAAATTGCTACATTCTTTGGACATTCACAGACAGATATGTTTCTACTTGGACAAAACCAAAGCTTTCAGAAAATCTGAGCAATTACTGGTAGCATACGCTGCAGGAGCACAGGGAAAAGCCATTTCAAAGCAGACTATTTTAAAATGGATAGGACACTGTATACGTTTCTGCTATACCCACCATGGGAAACCTGTACCTAGCAGCATTAGATCTCAATCCACCAGGGCAACAGCCACTTCAACTGCCTACCTCAGAGGAGTACCTACCAAGGATATTTTGGAAGCAGCAACATGGAGTTCTGTGCATGCCTTCACCAAACATTACCATTTGCCTTTATACTCCGAATCCAGAGCTGGCTTCGCCACAGCTGTACTGCAGGGCCTTATAGCCACCCCTAATGCCTTATAGATCCAGCCTCCCTACCTCAGCTTTGGGGTTCTACCCAAGTGTAATGACTGCAGCAGTGTAACACGATGAACATAGTACAGTTTTGTACCTACCATAAATGTAGATGTTCGAGTGTTGACACTGCTGCAGTCCAGCTTACCCTCCCTCCTTCCCCTCTTACTTTCTGGTACTTACCTAGGACATCTACCCTTTTTACTTATGGGGAGTAACCTAAAAATGGTTGTTTGCTTTTCTTTTGTATTGTTTACTAGCAATTTGAATTGCCTACCTAATTGGGGGTATCTGACATCTTGGGCAAGAAAAACTGAAGAAAATGGCGTCGACTTCTTCTTATATATCCCTGTCGCACAGACATCAGGGAGGAGGCGACAGCAACTGACGCCGGACCAAGACTTTGGAACTCTGGCCGACTGCGGGACCGCCTGACGGCAGGATAACCCCAAGTGTAATGACTGCAGCAGTGTCAACACTCGAACATCTACATTTACAGTAGGTACAAAACTGTACTTTCTTGTTATTTCTGATGGTCTTAAAGGTGATCTGGTGGAGGTTGTCCACCTTATGCTTGATAATGTATGTATGTAAGTGGTCACTTAGGTCATCTGGGAGGGTCTCTGACTTGTACATATAGGGGTTGGCTTTTGATAAGTATCCAGTCTAGGATACTGTCTTTGTTATTGGGTTTGCCTATCCTGGTGGGGGAGGATATGAGCTGCGTAAAACCATGTAGCTTGACATGGGTTGTAGGAGATTCCAAGGAACAGGTGTTCCAGTCAATGTTAAAATCTCCAAACACCATAGTTTCTTGGGCGTAGGTACTGGGTGGACGATGCCCTCTAGGGTGTTTGTATTATTACCTGGGGGAATGTAAATGTAGACAATGTTTATACATTTGTTATTGTTAATCTGTAGTTTGGTAATAAGTATTTCTGCATTATTAAACTGGGGTGGTTGTGGGGAGAACATAGTAACATCTAGTGTACTTTTATAGAGTACAGCTACCCCACCACCCTTCCTAGTAGTACGATGTAATTTAAGTATGTCGTACCCTGGTGGTATTACCTCATTGTTACAGTACAGCTACCCCACCACCCTTCCTAGTAGTATGATGTAATTTAAGTATGTCGTACCCTGGTGGTATTACCTCATTGTTACAGTACAGCTACCCCACCACCCTTCCTAGTAGTATGATGTAATTTAAGTATGTCGTACCCTGGGGGTACCTCATTGTTACAGTACAGCTACCCCACCACCCTTCCTAGTAGTATGATCTAATCTAAGTATGTCGTACCCTGGGGGTATTACCTCATTGTTACAGTACAGCTATCCCACCACCCTTCCTAGTAGTATGATCTAATCTAAGTATGTCATACTCTCGTGGTATTACCTCATTGTTACAATACAGCTACCCCACCACCCTTCCTAGTAGTGTGATCTAATCTAAGTATGTCGTACCCTGGGGGTATTACCTCATTGTTACAGTACAGCTACCCAACCACCCTTCCTAGTAGTACAATCTAATCTAAGTATGTCGTATCCTGGTGGTATTACCTCATTGTTACAGTACAGCTACCCAAAAACCTTCGTAGTAGTATGATCTAATCTAAGTATGTCGTACCCTGGTGGTATTACCTCATTGTCTTTAGTTATTGGTTTTAGCCAGGTCTCCGTAAGACATAATATATCAGGGGAGTAAACTGCTAAGAGAGCATGCAGATTATGGACCTTATTGTTTATGCTTCTGATATTTAGTTGGCAGGTCAGTAGAGAATTGGGGGGCCTATTAGCCAGTGTTATGTTACAAGGAATATTAGTTTGGGAATTGGAATCAGCAGGTGGGGATGGACCATTTGAAGGATTATGTCTAATACGATGGTTGTGGTGTGTGTCATGTGCATGGTGCATGGTGTGTAGTGTGTGCATGGTGCATGGTGTGTAGTGTGTGGTGTACTGCTCACGATCCCGATGTTTGAGTTTACTGTTTGTGAGGTTTTAGCTTCCAGAGACATTTTGTATGTGTATATACATATATATATATATATATATATATATATATATATATATATATATATATATATTTATATACAGACACACACACACACACACACACACACACACACACACACACACACACACAGTAGATATAAAAAGTGTACACATGCCTGTTAAAATGCCAGGTTTTTGTGATATAAAAAAATGAGACCACAGTAAATCATTTCAAAACTTTTCCCACTTTTAATGTGACCTGTAACCTGTACAATTCAATTGAAAACCAAACAATGTGCTGGTTGCATAAGTGTGCACAGCCTTAAACTAATACTTTGTTGTGTGCACACCCTTAAACTAATACTTTGTTGAAGCACCTTTTGATTTAATGACAGCATTCAGTCTTCTTGGGTACACACCTGCCATCAATTAAAGAGACTAATTAACCACAAATAAAGTTCAGATGTCGTAGTAGGATTTTCCTGATATTTGCTCTGTTGCCTGCTACAGCAACAGCCATGGTTTGCAGAGAACTTACAAAGCATCAAGGGGATCTCATTGCTGAAAGGTGTCAGTCAGGAGAAGGGTACAAATAAATTTCCACATCATTGGATATACCATGGAACACAGTGAAGACAGTCATCAAAAAGTGGAGAAAATATGGGACAACAGAGATGTTGCAAAGAAGTGGATGTCCCTCCAAAATTGATGAAAAGACGAGATGAAAACTGGTCAGGGAGACTGCCAAGAGACCTACAGCAACACTGAAAGAGCTGCAGGAATTTCTGGCAAGTACTGGTTGTGTACTACATGTGACAATCTCCTATATTCGCCATATGTCTGGACTATAGCGTAGGGTTGCAAGATGGAAGCCTTTTCATACACACAAAAACGTTCAGGCCTGGCTAAAATGTGCAAAACAATGCATCAAGTCTCCCAGAAGCATGTGGGAAAATGTGTTATGGTCTGATGAGACCAAGGTTGAACTTTTTTGCCACAATTCCAAAAAGTATGTTTGGTGCAAACACAACACTTTGCATCACCAAATGAACACCATTCCCACAACGAAGCTTGGTGGTGGCAGTATCATGCTTTGGGGTTGCTTTTCTTCAGCTGGAAGTGGGGCTTTAGTCAAGGTGGAAGGAATTATGAACAGTTCCAAGTACCAGTCACTTTTGGCCCAAAACCTTCAGGCATCTGCTAGAAAGCTGAAGATGAAGAGGAATTTCACCTTTCAGCACGACAATGACCCCAAGCATACATCCAAATCAACAAAAGAATGGCTTCAGCAGAAGAAAATTAAAGTTTTGGAATGGCCCAGCTAAAATCCAGACCTAAATCCAATAGAAAATCTGTGGGGTGACCTGAAGATAGCTGTGCACAAGAGATGGCCTCACAATCTGACAGATTTGGAGTGCTTTTGTAAGAAAGAGTGGGCAAATATTGCCAAGTCAAGATGTGCCATGCTGATAGACTCCTACCCAAGAAGACTGAATGCTGTAATTAAATCAAAAGATGCTTCAACAAAGTATTCATTTAAGTGTGTGCACACTTATGCAACCAGCATGTTGTAAGTTTTTTATTTTTTATATTTTTCCCCTAACAGATTTGTTTGTTTTTCAATTGAATTGTCCAGGTTATAGGTCACCTTAAAGGTGGGAAAAGTTTTGAAATGATTTATTGTGGTTTGCTAGCTCACGATTCAGACAGGGATGATTTATGTGTCTGGGGGGACTGTAACTGCTTTGAGTTGGGTTGGTGTTGAACTGCAGGTGTTAGTTGAGGTAGACCTATTAATGAGCAGGGAGGGCTGTGCTTAATTTCCTGGGCTGGGATATACAGATATCCCAGGCAGGCTTTACTTCAGCACAGGGTGTGATTTATTATGCTCAGTGCAGGTTACTGAAACCTCAAGTTTTAGAATGCTAAAATCCTACGAATTTAAGAAGGCTTCCTATATAGAAAAAGGCTTTTGCCCAGCTAACCCACTAAAGAGCAAGCACAACGGCAGTGATGCACTGTCCTGCTTTTTTCTCTTCTCTTTTTGAAGGAAAGTGCAGTTTCGAGTGCCTGGAGGATGCCACTATCAGTGCAGCCCGTTTTTCCCAGTTCAAGGCTTTCCACACTTCTCAGAGTCTTGAGTAAAAGACACTGGGTGAGCTGAGTTCCGCACAAGGTTTAGGACACAGGCTAGAGAGGAAACCAGTAAAAATAAAAAATCATTAAATACAGCCACTGGAGCTCTGCCACTCAGAACTTGTAGCAAATCAAGTTTTCTCCCCACTGTGACTTTGTGCTACAGATTTAAGGTCCTATGCAGTCTAGAAAGTCATGAATTTAACTTTTACATTGGGGCAGGAGAACTTGTGGTTACTGTAGCAATCAGGAGGCAGCATCAGGGAGAGCAGTACTTAATGTAGCAACAGAGGAGCTGAGGGGGTTGTAACTGTGAAAATCAAAGAACAGGGAAATCAGCAAATATAGGCACCCTCCTCAGAGGAACACAGACTTATACTCTCTGCAGGATAGCTGATGCTTTGGTAATATACAGTACTTCATGGCTTTGCATCATCATGCTAGTAGACTATTTTTTCTTTGTGGAGACTGTCATGAATAAGACATTCTAGGAACTGTAATCTTTAAAACACCTCAGAACGTAGGATACACTGGTAGTAGATATGTTTGCCAGTTTCAGACAACCAATAATCTGATATTGTTAATCCTCATTCATTCCTTACGTATGGGTATCGGTTCCGACCTTGGAACCGAGCCGGCCATCTTCCAAGCTCGCGTCAGCTGCAAACTCTTGAGCTAAAACTCCTACCCAGAATTCCCCTCTCCCTGTTACCCCAGATTTTGTTTGCCGGGTCGCCATTCGGTCGTGTCAAGCTACTTCTCTTGAGCTAAGTATAATATTTTGTTGTCATACTAGTCTAAAACAACTTTTTGTCTCAGAAAAGTTTCTAAATTGTTTTCTCTTACCTTATCGCATTTAGCGACTATCCCTTCTTAAAATTTTTAATCTTTTTTCAGTCTTTTTTACCGCGAGGTATTTTCTTCTATACCATCGTTGGTCGACCCCTTTCTTCATTACCTTCGTATTTCTTGTACCATTGCTGGTATTCTTTCTGATTTCCTTCTTTTTTATCATGGATAAAAAAGATAGTCCAGGATTTAAGAGATGTTCAGATTGTGGACATAAATTACCTACTTCAGATGCACATTCTCTGTGTGTCTATTGCTTGGGTGTGCCTCATTTATCAGTTGATCCGCCTTGTGGAATTTGTAAGAACTTCTCTAACAGGACATTGATAGAGAGGAAAAATAAATTGTTGCTGAAGGGGCTACTCAAATCTCCCTTTTCAGAGGCTAGTGGGTCGGAGGCTTCAACCCCTCCAAGATTCCATAAGAAAAAGACTGATGATCATTCAAAGGCCAAATCTCTTCCTTCGTCCCTGGCTGGGGACTCCCACCAACAGAGACCCAAGAGACCTCTCTACCGGCACCAACTATCCATTCGGCGCAGATGCTCTGATCAGCTCTGATGACTTACCCAGTACCGATAACTCAGTTATTGACACCAATTTTTTTCAGTCCCAGCCTCGGCACCGACCTTATTGTCGGTGCAGACCATGACTTCAGCACCGATGATTTCTTTGGTGCAGACACCTGTAGTGTTTTCAGTGCAGACTGGTGAGGTGGGCACCGAGCTTGTCCCATCTGTGGATAGACCTGACTCTCCCTCAGCCGTGTCCGTGAAATCCACTAGAAGCTTCTCTGAACACGACGTGTTGCGTCTTGTGGATCAAGTGCTTTTAGCCAGAGTTATCCCACCTCCCAGGACCTATTCTTCCTTGGGAGGTGATCACCCTTTGCCAAAGACCCCTACTTATTCTCCTCCTTCATTGCCTTTGAAGCCCATTGATATAGCACAGTCTTCCCCCTCTATGGTTCCCTTTATGGACCTCACTAAGGAACCACAGTTGCCTTTGTGGCAGGAGAGTTTTGCTATGACCCAGGATGTCAGCTGTGGCGTACGTAATTTGGTGTTTCACAGCCATCCAGGGACTACGAGTCGGCAGGCTGAGCCACTTAGGGAAGGGGTGACCCCTGTCCTGGACACTCACCCCTCTTCAGGTGGACCAGCCTTCCAACTAATGGAGAAGGCTTTGCCGACTGCTGGCGATACTGGGCTGTCAATCTCCCCGCCCTCCTCTGTACCGCAATGTACACAAGTTGCTCCTAGAGGACATCAGGCGCAAGGGCCTCAGGATATACTCCCACAGGAAACCCCTTTTGCGTTGTCTTCCCCAGCTTCTCCCTCTACGGAAGTTCATCGGAAAAGCTCATGCAAGAGGAAGCACATGGACTCCACAGAGGAGTCCCTTACTGAAGACACAGACTTTGATGATGGGGAAGGGTCCCCTTGCTCACCCTCTGAGGTATCCTTTGGTGATATTCTCGAAATCCTTAAACAGAGAGGTGACTGGCAGCCCTCTAACCCGACCTCTGAAGAGTCTGTGTTCCTGCAGGCCTTTTGTGCCCGGCCCCTACCTCCTGGGTGACTCCACCTGCCGACGAACTGGTCCGGCTCGTTGTGCAGCGTACGTGGAAGGCTCCTGACACCGTTGAGGCCATTCCCCGAAGGCCAGATAAAATTTTGTCCCCTCCTGCTACTGACCCCCATTGGTCCAAAGATCTTCCTGTAGATGCTCTGGTGGTGGCGGCCGCAACCAAGAAGGACCTGGTGGAAGAAGAAAGCCAGACTGTCCATCCGCCCAACAAAGAGTCATGGGCTCTGGACAGAATAGGGAAGCGTACTTTTGCATCAGCGACCTTTGTTATCAGGTCCCTGAATTATATGGCACACTTTACCAGGCTTCAAAGGGACTTAGTATCTGAGCTCTCTGAAACTTTGGCTGGTGCCATGTCTGATGAGGTCCGTGACAAAGTGGCCTCTCAGCTGGCTGCCATTGAATCAATGTCAAACTCCTCCATGCGTCTGATATCTTACGCATCAGAAGGAGCAGCTAGAGCGGTGAGTTCAGGCATTGTTTTGAGACGGCACGCCTGGATGCGCTTATGCAATTTTGCGGAACCCTTCAAGGCGTCCTTTCTCAACACTCCCATCGAAGCCTCTTCATTGTTTGGACCCAAGGTTAAAAGCACACTGGCTAGATATGAACAGGATGGTAAGACCCTTTCTGCCGTGGGTGTCCGTTATTCTTCCCCTCAACGTGCTTTCTCCAGAAACCAGAAGAGTTGGAAGATATGGTACAAAAAGTGTCAGGGTCCTTTCCATGACACACAGGCCGAGTTCTCCCCTAGATGCAGAGGGAGAAACTCACAGGGAAGACGTCCTTTTTGGGACAGAAAGGGTCCGTGTAACCAGGATTCCAGGGACTCCTTTCCTGGTCAGTCCTGCCAGCGCTCCCGAAGAGTGGCCCAACTCCTTTCCTCTGGAGGTGGTTGGGGGTCGTTTCTCCTTGTACCCTTCTGCCTGGCTAACCATCACCACCGACTGTTGGGTACAAAGGATAATAACCAGAGGTTACCATATTCCTTTCGATCTTTGTTCTGCCCCCCCAACAAACTTACCCGAAGTTCCACCCAGTCAAAGGGAAGAAGCAGCACTAGAGATAGCAAAGCTGCTAAGAAAAAGAGTCATCCAAATAGTCCCTCCAGAACAGATAGGATTCAGATTCTACTCGACTATTTTTGGTGCCAAAGAAAAGCAGGGATTTGGATCTCAGTGTATTGAACAAGTTTGTAAGAGTACAAAAGTTACGGATGGTCACAATACAGTCTATCCTCCCGCTTTTGGAAAAAGACGATTGGATGTGCTCGATAGATCTTCAAGATGCGTACTACCACATAAAAGTGGACAGGCCATCAAGAAGATTTCTGCGCTTCCGTGCGGGAGGCAGTCACTACCAGTTCAGAGTACTGCCCTTCGGACTCTCTACAGCCCCAAGAGTGTTCACAAAGTGCATGGCAGTTGTCATAGCTCACTTGCGACTGCAAGGATTCCAGGTGTTTCCATACCTAGACAGCTGGCTCATTTACGCCCCCACCAGACATCTACTGGAAGAAGCCCTGGCATACTCTCTCATCGCTGCAGAAAGGCTAGGCATAACCATAAACTGGCAAAAATCCAATCTCACCCCATCTCAGTCCACAGAATTCATAGGGGTCATATTGGATACAAAGAATTGCAGAGCATCCATTCCAGAGCACAGAATTCTAAGGATGAAGCAACAACTGATCCCAATCCTTTCAAGGGAAAAATCCACAGCTCACTCTGTCCTACAACTGTTTGGTTCCATGGCAGCCTCCATCACCATAGTCCCCCTGGCCAGGTTTCACATGAGGCTTCTACAATGGCTACTGCTCACCCAATGGTATCCTTTTCAGTATCCTTTTTCAGCCAAGATTCAAGTAACTCACAGGTGCAAACAGGATTTAAATTGGTGGATGATCCACAACCCATCACAGTGATCTCGCCCCTTCTCCCCCCAGCAACCCAGGGCTACAGTGACCACGGACGCCTCCCTGATGGGGTGGGGGGGGCTACGTCAGGTCAGACAGTCCAAGGCATTTGGTCTGAACTGGAGGCCCAACTGCATATGAATGTTCTAGAGCTGAGGGCGGTGCTTCTGACATTGCAAGCATTCCATCCCCTGCTGCCGCCTGGGACTATTGCGATACAATCAGACAAAATGGCGGTGGTCTGGTACATCAACAAACAGGGTGGAACCAAATCGTACCCCTTTTGTCGAGGGGCCATGAGGATATGGCAATGGGCGATGGCTACCAACCGTTTTCTTCTAGCAACGCACATTCCCGGGAGATCCAACGTGATAGCAGACAGACTCAGCAGGTGCATTCTACAACCTTACGAGTGGTCCCTGAATCCCTTGATAGTGGCGGAGATCTTCCACCGCTGGGGCTGTCCTTGCTGCAACCTCTTTGCATCCCCGACCAACTACAAATGCAGCAACTACTTCGCCCTGATTCCACCTCCGGGACAGTCACCCAGGGACGCTCTAGTCCATGATTGGCCCTCTGGTCTTCTTTATGCATTTTCTGAAGAAAGCCCGTTGGGTGAAGAGCAAGGGGATCCTCATTGCACCATATTGGCCTAGTCAGATTTGGTTCCTCTTCCTTTGACCTCACTTGCTAGATGGATTCTCCATCCAATGGCGGGGTTGATCTCCCACCCGCAGAATCTGATTCTTCCCAACTTGGACAGCCTGAAGTTCACAGCTTGGCTCCTCCAATTCCCTTGATTGCCAGGCAGAATGATCTTTCTTTACCAGTATGGGACATTCTTATTGCATTTCGTAAGCTTTCCACTAGAATTACTTATCTAAGCAAGTGGAAAAGATTTACCTGTTGGCTGAAAGAAAAGCAAGAAGATCCTTTTTCAGCACCAGTGTCGATAGTACTAGAGTATCTAGCCGATCTATTTCAATCGGGTCTATCGGCCTCTACCATTAGAGATCATTTGGCTGCAATAGCCAATTTTCATGAGGGTGTCCAAGACTCCTCTCTTCTGTCACACAAATTATGCAAGACCTTCATAAAAGATGTGAATCATCTGAAGCCCCCTTTTAGAGAACCTATTCAACCATGGGACCTGTCATTAGTTCTACAAGCTCTGACAATGCCACCTTTCGAACCAGCTTCTTCATGTGACCTCAGATATTTGTCATGGAAAACCTTGTTTTTGGTCGCCATTACTTCTGCCAGACATATGTCTGAGCTTCAAGCCTTATGCATCAAGAGTCCATACTTGATTTTTCATAGAGATAGAGTGTCCTTGAGAACTAATCCTTCCTTTCTGCCAAAAGTGATCTCTGAAATGTCCATTAATCAGACCATTGAATTGCCAGTTTTCTTCCCCAATCATTCAAACACAGGAGAGTATTACCTACATACCCTAGATATTCACAGGCAAATTTGCTTCTACTTGAACAGGACTAAGGCCTCTCGTAAATCAGACCAGTTATTTTTGGCCTATTCTGGACCTAGATTAGGATGTGCTGTTGCTAAGGTCACATTGGCTAGATGGTTGAAAGACCTTGTGACCTTCATTTATACACAACATAATATTCCATTGCCGACTACCATCAAGAATCATTTGACAAGGTCGGTGGCAACTTCTGCTGCCTTCCATGCCAGAGCTTCTTTACATGATATCTGTGCAGCTTCAACTTGGGCTACGCCTCATACCTTCATCAATCATTACAAATTGGATTTGGCCTCCAGGGAAAGAACATCTTTTGGTTCTGTGGTGCTCAGGAATGTCCTTCCATGAGAGCCTCCCAGGAATAGAGGTAGCTGGGGACTCTGTCCCATATGTAAGGAATGAACGAGGATTAACAATATCAGATAAAGAAGTTATGTCTTACCATAACGTTCCATCTGTATTGTTGATCCTCGTTCAGTCATTACGACCCTCCCTCCTTCCCCCTTCTGTGGTTTCTAGTGGATCTCACCATACGTTTTTTTTTTAGGTCATTTGACGAGAGGTAGCCTCTACCTTGTTTGACTTGCAAACTCAGTCTGAGGTAACAGGGAGAGGGGGGTTGTGGGTAAGAGTTTTAGCTCGAGAGTTTGTAGCTGACGCGAGCGTGGAAGATGGCTGGCTCGCCCATATGTAATGACTGAACAAGGATCAACAATACAGATGGAACATTATGGTAAGACATAACTTCTTTTTTTGTTTTGTCTGACTTCTGGGAAGATATTTTCATTTATGCTTACTGTTCCCAGCCTTTTTCTTGTAATCCATTAAAATTTTCTCTGGCAAGTCCACTATATATAAAGTAGTTTGCATGTGTTATGTCCTTAATATTATTATGTTTTGTTACCCATTGAGTGTATGTTGGAAAAGCTCCCTCCCCACCCATTCACAGTATTGATTATGTGATGCTGTTTAGCCCCCAGTTCTCACATTCCACTGCTAAGATGCTTATTGATGTGGGAACTAAAGGGGGAGCTGGCAGTAAAGTCAAGAGTAAGAAATTATATGAATGAGTAATTTCTGTCTCGTCCTTTTGTATGAAATTCATGTTGGTTTCCTGACTTCTCTTATTTCTGCTAAGTCCTGCCCAGATGTCTTTTGAAGTTGCACTGCTGTTCAGACTCAGCTGTATGTCTAGCCCAACCCTGAATGTACCGTTGTAAACAGCACTAATACTAATTTCCACAGCTTGGATTTCAAGGTCTGTTGTGGAAGCACTGTTATCCAGACTTATTGAGTCTTTACCTTTAGCTTGAAGATGCTTAGTAAACCAGCACAGGTATCAGGTTCTGCTTTGACCGTGTTGTCAGTTTGGAGATAGCCGCAAAATCAGCACTAGTATTCAGTGCAGAACAGTGTACAGCCTTGGGATGGTACCGCCTGAACACTGCATTGATAGCCAGGTACAGCTGTGCCTTTCCACTCGGCTTAGAACTGCACCTATAATTCAGCTTTGCTGTAGCCTGGTGATTCCTCATAAGTCTGCTGGTGTCTGGGTTTACTTTTACTGTATCTGCAGCGCTTTGTACAGATATCCAGATGCAGCAGACTGGTGATTCCTCATAAGTCTGCTGATGTCTGGGCTTATTTTTACTGTATCTGCATCGCTTTGTACTGATATCCAGATGCACCAGCCTGGTGATTCCTCATAAGACTGCTGATGTCTGGGCTTACTTGTACTGTATCTGTAGCGCTTTGTACTGATATCCAGATGCACCAGCCTGGTGATTCCTCATAAGTCTGCTGATATCTGGGCTTATTTGTACTGTATCTGCAGCGCTTTGTACTGATATCCAGATGCACCAGCCTGGTGATTCCTCATAAGACTGCTGATATCTGGGCTTACTTGTACTGTATCTGCAGTGCTTTGTACTCATATCCAGATGCACCAGCCTGGTGATTCCTCATAAGACTGCTAATGTCTGGGCTTACTTGTACTGTATCTGCAGCGCTTTGTACTGATATCCAGATGCAGCTGTGCCGGTAGCACAAGCCTGCAGATGCTTGGGCTCAGGGATGCTTGAGGATGTGTGCCCACTGAGCTTCAGCATGATGGGATGGAACGGTTTCCATTTCCAGTGTTAAAATGTCATGCAGGTGTAGCAGGAATCTGAGCTGTACTGAGCTGTCAGCTTGGATACGTTCCCACACTGATTCTTGTCATGCAGGTGTAGTGGGAATCTGAGCTGTACTGAGCTGTCAGCTTGGATATGTTCCCACACTGATTCTTGTAATGCAGGTGTAGCGGGAATCTGAGCTGTACTGAGCTGTCAGCTTGGATACGTTCCCACACTGATTCTTGTCATGCAGGTGTAACGTGAATTTGAGCTGTACTGAGCTGTCAGCTTGGATACGTTCCCACACTGATTCTTGTCATGCAGGTGTAGCGGGAATCTGAGCTGTACTGAGCTGTCAGCTTGGATACGTTGCCACACTGACTCTTGTCATGCAGGTGTAGTGGGAATCTGAGCTGTACTGAGCTGTCAGCTTGGATACGTTCCCACACTGATTCTTGTCATGCAGGTGTAGCGGGAATCTGAGCTGTACTGAGCTGTCAGCTTGGATACGTTCACTACACTGATTCTTGTTGTGCAGGTGTAGCAGGAATCTGAGCTGTACTGAGCTGTCAGCTTGGATACGTTCCTACACTGATTCTTGTCATGCAGGTGTAACGTGAATCTGAGCTGTACTGAGCTGTCAGCTTGGATACGTTCCCATACTGATTCTTGTCATGCAGGTGTAGCGGGAATCTGAGCTGTACTAATCTGTCAGGTTGGATACGTTCCCACACTGATTCTTGTCATGCAGGTGTAGCAGGAATCTGAGCTGTCAGCTTGGATACGTTCCCCACACTGATTCTTGTAATGCAGGTGTAGTGGGAATCTGAGCTGTACTGAGCTGTCAGCTTGGATACGTTCCCACACTGATTCTTGTCATGTAGGTGTAGCGGGAATCTGAGCTGTACTGAGCTGTCAGCTTGGATACGTTCCCACATTGATTCTTGTCATGCAGGTGTAGTGGGAATCTGAGCTGTACTGAGCTGTCAGCTTGGATACGTTCCCACACTGATTCTTGTCTTGCAGGTGTAGCGGGAATCTGAGCTGTACTGAGCTGTCACGTTGGATACGTTCCCACACTGATTCTTGTCATGCAGGTGTAGCAGGAATCTGAGCTGTACTGAGCTGTCAGCTTGGATACGTTCCCACACTGATTCTTGTCATGCAGGTGTAGCGGGAATCTAAGCTGTACTGAGCTGTTAGCTTGGATACGTTCCCCACATTGATTCTTGTTGACTTTTTATTTAGATGTTCATCGTGCATACAGCTGCAGTCATAACAGATGGGTTCTCCTGCCGTCAGGCGGGTCCTCGGTCGGCCGAATTCCAAAGTCTAGGTCCGGCGTCGGTTGTCGTCGCTTCTTCCCTAACGTCAGTGCGACAGGGGTATAAAAGAACCAGCCAACACCATTTTCTTCCATCTTTCTTGCCGCGCGGAGCCCGAAGCAGAAGCAGTTCGCAAGTGCCGGTCGGCCAGCTCCTGAAATTATGAAAATTTTGAAACCGAAGTCTTCTTGAAAGCTAAGTACCCGTTGAAACTTTTCTTGCCTCAGACCGATGTCAGACAAAGTTAATAATTGTATTTCATGTGGGAAGCAAATACCGCATAAGGATTTCCATTCCCTCTGTATACCTTGTTTAGGCCCAGACCACGACGTCTCAGTCTGTCGCTTTTGTGCTACATTCAACAAACGCACCATTAAGCGTCGGGCGGAGTTCGCCCAGCATTATTTTGGAAAAACATTTAACTACATTATGTCGTCGGGTACTCCGACTCCAGTTTTGTCTAAAAAACGCAAAGATAAGGACCGGCACACGAGGTCCGCGGCCTCTACCGACACCACGCCAAAGCTGACTACACATGGTCCGGTTCTCAGCGAGGCGCCTACGCAGCCCCTGACTACCGACGACACTTCATTGGCTGTGTCTGCTGTGCCCGAGGTTGCAGGCTCCTTGGCCCACACCCCGACTACAGATACCGAAGCCACTCTTGGCGTTGAACCTCAAAATGTGGACAGGTCTACCTCCACTCAAGGTGTCTTCAGACCTTCCTCTTCTTTTTCCATCAAGGCTTTCACTAAGTCTAAAGCAGCCATGCATTCTAAGAGACAAGCTACACAGGGCCCATCTCCAGGCCCCATGCCTAAAAAACAGATGCTTAAAATGGCTGAGGATTTAATTACTCTTATCAGGGGATGTTCTTCATTCCACATTGCTGCAGTCCTAACTATTGGGTAGTCCGCTGTCCAGTCGGCCTGAATACCAAAGTATATGGCTGACGTCGGTCAAGGCGCATTAGACTGACGTCAGTACGTCAGGGTACTAATGCGCATGACCGACGTCATATCCTCAGTCTTTTTTGCCGCATGGTCCGATGCAAAAGCAGTTTTGCGAGTGCAGGTTGGCGTTCTGAAAGTTTCTGAAGTCAGAGTTTCAGACCGAATCAAAGTTGGCTAAGTACCCCGTTGGGGAATATTTTGTTTTTTTCTTGCCTCAGTATTTAACCGGATGTCAGAAAAGTGAATAACTGTATTTCTTGTGGGAAACAGATACCTCATAGGGATTACCATACTTTGTGTATACCTTGTTTAGGGCCTGAGCACGACGTTGTTGGATGCCGCTCTTGTGCTAGATTTTACAAACGCACTATTAAGAGAAGGTTAGACTGTGCCAGGTTAGTTTTGGGAAGCGTTGTAATTATAAAATGCCGTCGGATGCTCCGACGCCCGCTTCGGCCAAAAAGCGCAAGGATAAAGCAGCAAAGCCTAGAGTGGAGGAACCGACAGTCCCGGACGTCGGTTCTTTAGAAGGCTCAGTGGAGCCGGAGGTTTTGCCAGGAGTTTCTTTGGAGTCTCAGGGAGAGACTTTACTGTTACAGGATGTGTCCTCTCAGGAAGTAGGCCAGGCTGAAGGGGCTTCTCAGGTGGCTGTTCTTCCCTCTCTTCCTAAGGTGGTTAGGGCCTCCCCTTCTGTTTCCAAGGCTTCTTTAAGAGGCAGGCCTAGTTTAGCTTCAGTGGGGTTTCTCCGAGTGTGTCAGGGTCTTTGCCTAAGAAGCATATGCTAAAAATGGCAGAGGATTTGATTACTATGATTAGAGGTTCTATGCCCCCTCCTGATAAGAGGCCTAGGGTGGAACCTGAGTTTGAGAGTTTTGAGCAATGTTCGAGGCTTCTGAGTCTTGGCTGAAGACTTGCAGGAGTATCCTCCTTATTCTGATTCTGATGTGGATGATTCTACTCCTTCAGCTTCGCCTCCTGAGGATTTTTCATTCTCAGAGACTCTGCATTCCATGAGGGAGCATTTTAAATGGGAAGGTCAAGATTTCTCTGATTCCAGGAAGAGGCTTAGGGAATTCTTGTTTTTACCCCAGCATAGGCCTTTAGCTATACCTCCTGTTCTGAATGTGGTAGAAGATGTTTTTGCAGAGGCTTCCCTGAATCCTGATTCTTTGCCTCCCGCCCCAGTTAAACCGGATAGGTACTATAGGGTGCCTGAGGCTCATAAGTATCTTTTTAAGAGTCCTAGGGCAGACCCGGAAACTGTCTCTCAGGGGCCTAAAGGTGTGAAGGCTTCTGTTGTTAAAAATCCTGTTCCTCCTGATAAAGAGGCAAGGGCTTTGGATAGATGGGGAAAGAAAGTGTATACTTCTTCCACTTTAGCCATGAGGGCGTTGAATTGTCAGTTCCACATGTTAAAATATCAGAATTATCTCCTTTCACAATTGAAGTCTAAGGTGGATGCTCTGGCTGAAGGTATTGAGTGTAAAGAGTTGCAGGATTTAGTTCATGTGTCTGAACAGGTGGGTAAGCATTCCTTGCAGTCTGGTTTTGATGCTGTGCAGGCCTCCTCGAGGGTGGCTGCCACTGGTTCTGTTCTTCGTAGGCACGCCTGGTTGAGAGATCAGAATTTAGCTGAGCATGTTAAGACAAGGATTTTGGATGCTCCTTTACAGTCTGATGTGTTGTTTGGTTCGCCTGTGGAAGCAGTTTTAAAGAAAATGGAGGACAAGGCTAAGTCTATGCAAACTGTTAAGGATTTTTTGCAGGTGCAGCCTCCAAAGTTTAGTAGAAATTGGCCTACTAAGGGATGGACATATCCTGCTTATGATTCCCAGTCTAGGGGTAGGTCTAGACGTGGTAGGGGCAGAGCTCAAGGTTCTTTTTGGCCTAGAACAGGGAGTTCACCTGCTCAGACTTCTGGTGAGGGCAGGGGTCAGTCCTTTCGTAAACAGACCCAATGACCTGCCTTTTCAGCTGCCAGTACATTCTCGCCTGGCAGCACCTTTGGGAGGAAGGCTGTCTCTTTTCAAAGAAAATTGGGATTTAATTACACAAGACAGATGGGTTCTGGATATCATTCACCACGGTTACAGGTTTTATTTCCATACCTTGCCTCCTTTCAAAGGCATGCCAGACATTCCTCCTCTACAAAGACAAGAGGCTCACAAGCAAATTTCTCTGTTGCTCCAAATAGGGGCCATTCAGCCAGTTCCTGTGCCAGAAAGGGGCTTAGGATTTTATTCTCGCCTGTTCCTAGTACCGAAGAAGGGGAACACGTGGAGACCAATTTTGGATTTATCTATCCTCAACACTTATCTGGACATTCCCAAGTTCAAAATGTTGACATTACAACAGCTTTTACCTCTGCTGGGCAAAGATCACTGGATGGTAACTTTAGATCTCAAGGAAGCTTACCTTCATGTGCCTATCAGACTAAGTTGCAGGAAGTATCTGCGTTTTCGAGCTGGAAATTCTCATTATCAGTTCTCTGCATTGCCCTTTGGCTTATCTACTGCCCAGAGTATTCACAAAGGTTCTGGCTCCAGTGATAGCTTACTTCAGACTAAAAGGAATTCAAATCTATCCTTACTTGGACGACTGCCTGATTCTGGCTCAAGAAAAGGAAGACCTTTTACAGCATTTGGAATATGTGATAGCAGTGCTAAGATGCCTAGGGTATTCTGTGAACGAAATAAAGTCCAGTCTAGTACCCTCTCAAGACATGTGCTTTCTGGGTGTGAGACTGAATACAGCAGCCCAGATGGCCTTTTTAACCCCGGACAAACAAAAGAATCTTTCCAGTTACTTCCATCACCTATCTCTTCAGTCCGGGCTGACTGCAAGGACAGTCCTTCAAGCCTTAGGGTTCATGGCATCTTGTATTCTGGTGCTTCCCAATGCCAAACTGCATATGAGGAAGCTGCAATGGTATCTCAAAAATGTATGGACACAGCACTGCCAGGAATTGGACACTGTCATTCAAATAATACCTTGCATTCAAAAGGAATTTTTGTGGTGGGCTCAGGAATGTCACCTAAACAAGGGACTCTCTGTGACCCGGCCAGAGGCGAGTCAGATTCTAACGACAGATGCCTCAGACATTGCTTGGGGAGCTCATCTAAATGGAAAGTGGATACAAGACAAGTGGCCTGCCAGACTACAGCATCTACATATCAACATGAAGGAGATGTTAGCAGTCCAGTTTGCATTAATGGCTTTCAAGAAGTTACTTCTTCCAGGGCAGGTGTTGATTCTAACAGACAACACAACTGTCATGTGGTACATCAACAAACAAGGGGAACACATTCTTACCCGTTGTGCAGGCAAGCAATGATTTTATGGGAGACTGCGCTCAGCTTGCAACTAACTCTTCAGGCAAGGTTTCTGCCAGGAGCACAGAACTCCTTAGCAGATGTGTTAAGCAGACAAATCATGGATCCCCACGAGTGGAAACTGGATCTTCATGTATTTCAAAATTGACAGTGTCATGGGGAACTCCAGACATAGATCTGTTCGCTTCTCCACTAAACCACCAGCTGCCAAAGTTTTGCACAAAGAGGTTTCATCACACAGCTTGGAAAGTGGATGCTCTTTCTTTCAGTTGGAAAAATCTTCATGTGTATGCCTTTCCACCTCTGCCTCTTCTCCCAAAGGTGCTCCTAAAGGTCAGACAAGACAAGCCAAGGATGATTTTAATAGCTCCAGATTGGCCTCGGCAACACTGGTACCCATTACTAAGGAGTCTGGTAAGGAAGCCTCCATGGCCTTTACCCTTGATTCCACACCTGTTGTCTCAGAGGGACGGTCACCTGCTCAATGTCAAGCTCCACTCTCTTCATCTAACAGCCTGGCATATTCTGTTTTGAAACACAGCAGGTCTCAACTTCCTCAACAAGTTTTAAATGTGATTATGGAAGCCAGAAGACCTAGTACAAGGAAAGTGTACTCAGAAAAATGGAAGAGATTTTTATTTTGGAGTGCAGCAAACAATTTGGAGATTTCTGAGCCTAATTTGAGTGTGGCTCTTCAATATCTTACTGAGTTATTGGACAAAGGTTTGTCTTTCTCTTCCATTAAGATTCATGCTGCAGCAATTTCAGCTCACTATGATTGTGATCCACCATTGTTTTCGCATCCTTTGTTCAAGCAATTTCTTAGAGGGGCAAAGAATATAAGACCCCCATAGAGCTCCTACTCCTGCTTGGGATCTCAATTTTGTGTTGGAGAAACTTACTCTACAACCTTTTGAGCCTGCGGCTACTGCTGACTTGAAATACTTGTCATGGAAGACTGCTTTTTGTTGGCCATTACTTCTGCAAGAAGGGTTTCTGAGTTGCAGGCCCTTATGGCGGTTGAGCCTTTTTTGATTTTTCATAAGGATAGGGTATCATTACGTACTAATCCTTCCTTTATGCCTAAGGTGGTTTCTAGTGTGGCTTTAAACCAAACTATTCATTTGCCTACTTTTTATGCAGATCCCCAAAATAAAGGGGAAAAGATTTTGCACACTTTAGATGTACACAGGCAATTGCGTTATTATTTAAGCAGGACTAAGGCTTTTAGGCAGTCTCAGCAGTTGTTTGTTTCTTTTGCTTTGAGTTCGCAGGGCAAGCCTGTGTCAAAACAAACTATTTCTAGGTGGATTGGGTTTTGCATTGCATTTTGTTATTCCCATCATGGCAAGGAGATTCCAGCTGGGATTAGGCCTCATTCCACTAGGGCTACTGCCACTTCAACAGCATTTCTAAGGGGTGGCAACTAAGGATATTTTGGAGGCAGCTACTTGGAGTTCAGTGCATACTTTCTCTAAGCATTATCACCTTCCTCTCTACTCTAAGTCTAGGGCTGGTTTTGCCACAGCTATTTTGCAAGGCTTGTTGTCAGCTCCTGTTTCCTTATGATTTGCCAGCCTCCCTTACCTCTGCTTTGGGATTCTACCCAATAGTTAGGACTGCAGCAATGTGGAATGAAGAACATAGTACAGTTTTGTACCTACCATAAATGTAGATGTTCGAGGATCCACATTGCTGCAGTCCAATACCCTCCCTCCTTCCCTCTGTGTTTAGGGGTGGTTGTGTAGGTGAGGTTATATTCTGGTACTTTTGTATATATTGTACATATTTTTGATGCAGGTATGTTTGGAGTTTTTTGGTATTGGCCTTGTCTTTTTAGGGTCTTCTGACATCTGGGGCAAGAAAAGACTGAGGATATGACGTCGGTTATGCGCATTAGTACCCTGACGTACTGACGTCAGTCTAATGCGCCTTGCCCGACGTCAGCCATATACTTTGGTATTCGGGCCGACTGGACAGCGGACTACCCAATAGTTAGGACTGCAGCAATGTGGATCCTCGAACATCTACATTTATGGTAGGTACAAAACTGTACTTTCTCAACCCCCACCGGACAAAAGGCCCAGAGTGGAGGAAGAATTCCCCTCCTCTGATTAGGGCTGCATTATTTCAGAGCACTCTGATGATCAGGAACATTCTTACTCCCCTTTTGAAGACTCTGATGCAGAGGAGTCCATTCCTTCTGTATCCCCCCCCAGAAGATTACTCATTTGGGGAAAATTTGCATACCTTAAGGGAACACTTCCACTGGGAAGGCCAAGATTATTCAGATTCCAAGAAAAGGCTTAGGGAATTTCTCTTGCTACCTCAGCACAGGCCTCTGGCTATACCTCCTGTCTTGGACATCCTAGATGAGGTTTACTCGGAGGCCTGCCTTAACCCGGATTCTCTGCCTCCAGCCCCAGTCAAGCCTGACAGGTACTACAGGGTGCCTGACTCACACCAATTTCTATACAAAAGCCATGCTGCTGACCCAGAAACCATCTCACAGGGCCCCAAGGGAATTAAGGCCTCCATTGCTAAAAATCCATTACCTTCTGAGAGAGATTCCAGATCCTTAGAAAGGCGGGGAAAAAAGGTATATACCTCGGCTACCTTAACCGTGAGGGCCTTAAACTGTCAGTTCCATATGCTAAAATATCAACAGTTTTTGTTATCACAATTGAAAAGTAAAATGTCACAACCTGAACAACCAGACTTGAAGGAGTTGCAGGATTTGATGCATAGTGCAGAACAAGTGGGTAAGCATACCTTACAATGCGGTTTTGATGCTCTAGAGGCCTCATGTAGAGCTGCTGTTACAGGATCAGTTGTACGTAGACATGCCTGGCTCAAAGAACAAACCTTGCCTGATCATGTCAAAGCTAAATTACTAGATGCTCCTCTACAAAAGGATGTATTATTTGGTGCTAATGCTGAGGAGGTATTAAGGAAAATGGAGGAAAAGGCTAAATCAATGCAAACTGTGAAAGATTTTCTACAGGTACAACCCCCACGTTTCAGTAGAAATTGGCCTTCCAAAAATTGGTCCTTTCCAGCCACGGACAGACCCCAAAAAGGTAGATAGAGGCGCCCAAGGGGCAGAGGACAATCTCAAGGATCATTTAGAGGCAGACAATGGCAAGCACCTACACAAAGAGGTGGTGAGGATAGTTCACAGCCATTCAGAAAGCAAGCCCAATGACTTTCCCCTTTGCATGCCAAGCAAGACTCAAATGGCAGCCCCCTTAGGAGGAAAACTGGCATTATTTTCAAAAAAATTGGCATATTGTCACAAAAGACAAATGGATCCTGGACATTATAAACAGAGGCTACAGATTCCATTTTCACACCCTTCCAAAAATGAGAGGCATGCCAAACCTGCCACACAATCAAAGGGCAGAGACACAAAGGCAAATTACAGATCTCATAGAGATGAAAGCTATTCAAGAGGTACCGGCCTTGCTAACAAGGTCAAGGTTTTATTCCAGACTATTCCTGGTACCAAGGAAGGGAAAAGATTGGAGACCTATTTTGGACCTATCCATCCTAAACACATTTCTACTCGTACCAAAATTCAAGTTGCTCACTCTACAGCAGCTTCTTCCCATGCTGGGCAAGGAGTCTTGGCTGGTAACATTGGACCTCAAGGAGGCATACCTGCATGTCCCAATCAGACAAAATTGCAGAAGATACCTCAGATTTCTTGCAGGTTCAACTGATTATCAATTCTCTGCATTGCCCTTTGGCTTATCTACTGCGCCCAGAGTATTCACAAAATGCCTGGCATCAGTAATTGCCTACTGCAGACTTCAAGGGATACAAATATACCCCTATTTGGACGACTGCCTGATCCAAGCGGACAGCAAGCACATTCTTCTGAAACATCTGGCTTATGTAATAATGTTGTTGAACTCTCTGGGATACACAGTCAACAAAGAGAAATCAAGGCTAATACCCTCTCGGAAGACAATTTTCCTGGGTGCCAACTTGGACACAAACACCCAGATGGCCTACCTCATACCAGAGAAGCAGGGGCAACTAACTCAATACTTCAGAGCACTAGCAAATTGCACCAGGCTGACTGCAAGGAAAATCCTGCAGGCTCTGGGATTTATGGCATCTTGCATCTTACTAATCCCATGTGCAAAGCTGCATATGAGGAAACTTCAATGGTACCTGAAAAACCTATGGTCTCAACACAGCCACAGTTTGGAAACAATAATACCACTAATTCCATGTCTACAAAAGGAATTTCTGTGGTGGGCTCAAGCATGCCAAACAAACACAGGTCTTCCATTCAGCAAGCCTCAAGCAAATCAAGTCATCACAACAGACCCTCGGACTACGCCTGGGGCACATGACAGATTGGTGCATTCAGGGCAAATGGTCCCAAAAGAAAAGCACCTTCACATCAATCAAAAGGAAATGCTAGCAGTAATAAATGCTATTATAGCTTTCAAAGACCTTCTGCAACCAGGTCAACTATTGATAAGAACGGACAACACCACAGTTATGTGGTACATAAACAAACAGGGAGGAACACATTCATACCCGCTATGCAGACTGGCCATGTCACTTTGGAACATGGCCATGGACTTACAAATCGAACTACAAGCACAGTACTTGCCAGGCAAGGAAAACACGCTGGCAGACAACCTAAGCAGAAATATGACAGATCCACACGAATGGAAGTTGCATCCAAAAGTTTTTACAGAAATAATCCAAGCATGTGGAAGGCCAGACATAGATCTCTTTGCCTCCCACAAAAATCACCAATTGACAAAATTCTGCTCAAGGATTTTCCATCCAAAGGCCTGGAGAGTGGACGCTCTCTCTTTCAGTTGGACATCAATGACAGTTTATGCCTTCCCACCTCTTCCTCTGCTGCCCAAAGTTCTATTGAAAACCAGAGCAGACAGACCAAAGATGATTCTCATTGCTGCAGACTGGCCAAGACAACACTGGTACCCACTCCTGAGGAGCCTGACACATTCCCCACCATGGACCCTGCCTCTAATGCCTCTTCTCCTGACTCAGCACAGCTTCAAAACTCTTCACAGCCAGCTAAAACACTCAATCTAGCTGCATGGAAGATTCCTTAGCATCACAACAGACCCTACTCTCCAAGGAGGTGCAGGATGTCATTTTGGAGGCCAGAAGGCCATCAACTAGAAAAGCTTACTCCACAAAATGGAAACGGTTTTGTATCTTGAATGAGAAAAAGGGCCAGGATCCTGGAAAACTGAATTTACCTCAAATACTACAGTATCTAGCTGAGCTGCTAAGCAGTGGACTTTCATTCTCCTCCATCAAAATCCATGCCTCAGCCATTTCTGCAGAATACAACACTGATCCACCCTTATTCTCTCACCCTCTCTTAAGACAGTTCCTCAGAGGGGCTAAGAATCTAAGACCCCCAAGGAAACAACCAATACCTGCTTGGGATCTCAATTTAATTCTGGAAAAACTGAACTTGCCTCCCTTTGAGCCAGCTGCCTCATCAGATTTGCAATATTTGTCCTGGAAAACAGCTTTCCTTCTGGCTATTACCTCAGCTCGTAGAGTTTCAGAACTACAAGCTCTCATGGCTGTGCAGCCTTTTATCATCTTCCATCAGGACAGAGTTTCCTTACGAACCAACCCGTCCTTTATGCCTAAAGTGGTATCCAGGGTAGCTTTGAATCAGGCCATACACTTACCTACCTTTTATCCTAATCCTCAAAACAAAGGGGAGAGATTATTACATTCCTTGGACATCCACAGACAACTGCGTTATTATTTGGACAGAACAAAGCCTTTCAGAAAATCAGAACAGCTCTTTGTGTCCTATGCTGTAGGAGCTCAAGGAAAGCCAATTTCCAAACAGACAATCTCAAAATGGATAGCCCACTGCATACGATTTTGCTATTCTTTTCATGGCAAAACTGTACCTACAGGCATCAGATCTCACTCCACAAGGGCCACAGCTACCTCTGCAGCTTTCCTCAGAGGAGTTCCTACCAAAGATATCTTGGAAGCAGCCACTTGGAGTTCTGTGCATACCTTCTCCAAGCACTACCACCTACCATTATACTCCAAAACTAGAGCAGGCTTTGCCACTGCAGTCTTGCAGGGCATCCTGGCTCCTCCTAGTTCCACCTAGTGCCTACCACCCCTTTCTTAGCTTTGGGATTCTACCCATCTGTTATGACTGCAGCTGTATGCACGATGAACATAGTACAGTTTTGTACCTACCATAAATGTAGATGTTCGAGTGCTAATACAGCTGCAGTCCAGGTTTCCCTCCCTCCTTCCCCTCTTGGGACAGGCCTATTGGCTAACACCTCCTCATACAACCGTATTGGGGTATTCATTTATGGTGTATTTGCTTGCAACTACTGTATTTTGATTATATTGCATTGCCTTATTACACAAATTTATGTATTGCCTTCCTTCTGGGGGCACCTGACATCCGGGGCAAGAAAAACTGAAGAAAATGGCGTCGGCTGGTTCTTTTATACCCCTGTCGCACTGACATCAGGGAAGAAACGACGACAACCGACGCCGGACCTAGACTTTGGAATTCGGCCGACCGAGGACCCGCCTGACGGCAGGAGAACCCATCTGTTATGACTGCAGCTGTATTAGCACTCAAACATCTACATTTATGGCAGGTACAAAACTGTACTTTTGCCTGCTTGTTTATTTGTATGCTTCTATGTAATTTTCATAACAAATAACCCTTTGTCTTCTTTTTCCTCTTTTTGGTTTCTGTTCTGCTGAGAAGTGAAAAACTAAATGCACCATCACTGTTTACTGGCCAGTCTTTAGCTATCCTTACTTGTGCATGCTAGATAGTTTTAGTAGCATCAGCATTAACTTAGGTTTCGCAGAACTTTGCTTCTTAGTTCTGGGTCATGTTACTCTTGTCTTCATGCACCTTTGTAATTGAAAGGTAGAACTGTTTTGGCATACCATAAATATGAGTAAGTCATCTCCATTAATCAGTTTTAGTTAACATTGCTTCACATATTCTTATGATCCATATGTGTGAGGTCTGCATCATGCATGCCCCTGGAAAACATCGCTCCATTTTCTTCAAGATAATGTATTGTAGAAGTATCAACCTTTTATTCTGTTAAGTAACTCAACTTGTTCTATGTGTAAGCATCATATTTTAGAAGCTGCTGTGGCTGCAGTTTTGTATTTTTTTTTTAATTTCTTGTTCCAAAAGCAAATGCCACTCTCTTAGCACTGGAATTTTAATTATAAAATAGTTAACCTTTTTTCTTAATATGTTATGAACACAATGAGCAAGATGTGGATATGTCACATTGCTTTTTCCCTCCATTGTAAAAATGTTTCAGTTTCTCCAGTCGATGCAGGTATTAAGTGTAGTGAGGTGTTGCTCTGTATGGAAAGCACCTCCAGTTTTTCCACAACTTGCTGTGAATAACATTTTTGTCACAGTACAGAGCGAATGCACCTGATCAGATTTTAGAGAAATGTCTGACTGAGTTGTATTTTCAAAAGGTTTCTCAGTACTTTTGGTCAGGGTACTGTTTGAAACACTCTAGAATCATCTTGTTTGTAAGTTTAATGATAGTCATTTTGATTATTTTACTATAGCAAAAATTCTATCATTTTTTTATGAATGAATTGACATAATTCTGATTTTCTAAATGTTTCATTGCTTAACAGCTTGTGATGACAATTGCACTGGAGTCCTCCTTGATGACTTGGATAGTTTGCATCTGTCTATTTCATCCATTAACCTGACTGGAATTAGGCCAGCACCCTATGGTCTCCTTTTTGCCTTGGGAAATACAACACGTCACCTGAAGGTAAGAAAACTTGCTCTGTCATGTGGCCTGGAACAGCTGGTGTGAATGGTAACTCTGTCGTGCAAGAAAGCTTTATGTTGCGCTATTCCCACAATTTTATTTTGAATATCATGTGTAACTTAAATCTTCCTGTGTCGTCCATCAAAAGAAGCAGTTTTTGCCTAGTGTGTCCTGTCTGGTTTAGAAATGTATACAAAAACAAAGAAATAATTATTTTCTTTTAGAAAAAAGTGGCATGGGAAGTGGAACCAGAAACATTTCCAAAAATGAAGTTATAAATCTCACTCCTCTTCTGCTTTTCACTACATATTTGTAGTGAGCATGACATAATGGTGACAGCCTTTAATCTCTGATTCAGTTATTTATTTATGTTGCTTTTTTTTTCAGTTAATCAGTGGAATTCAGAGAGGGCTGTCTGACTGTCCTGTGGTATGGTGATTGTTAATCTAATCATATCCCTAGAATACCAGATGTTCTTCGTGTTTCACTGTTGCACTCATCACATTTGGGTTATCTGCTTGCAGTAGCCCTCAGTCGGCTTGATTAACAAAGTCTTGGGTCCTGCGTTGGTTGCTGTCTCTTCTTCCGTGACGTCAGGTTGTCAGGGGTATAAAACATGCAGCCGTCGCCATTACACCAGTCTTTTTTGCCGTGCGGTGCCCGAAGCAGAAGCATTTCGCAAGTGCCGGCCGACTTCTGACATTTTCGTTTTCGAGTTTCAGAACCGAAGTCTTCAACTAAAAGCTAAGCACCCCGTTGGGGAAACCTTTTCTTGTTCTTAACAGATGTCAGTTTTTGTGTCTTTCGGCTTTTCCCGGTTAGAGATCGCCACAGCGGAACTCCGGTCCGCTAATGATTGGCAGTAGATTTTTACATACTGGCTTGCCGGGCCTAACGCACAATCTTCAACGAAGGAACACCCATTCACGCATGTCGCTACACAGAAGACTCTCTAACTGAGAATCGAACGGGCAACGTCTAACTGTGAGGTGACAACACTACCGCAGCACCACCACCGCAGTAAAAGTAAATAATTGCATTACTTCTGGAAGGCAAATACCTCACAAAGATTTTCATTCGTACTGTATTCCTTGTCTAGACCCTGACCACGACATACGTCATTGTCGGTTTTGTGCCTTATTTAAACCACGAGCTATCCGTCTTCGGTATATTTACGCTTCTAAATATTTTGGTGCTCGGTTCAGTTATCCTGATATGTCTTCAGTCAGCCATCTGACTACCGACATTCTGAAAAAACGCAAAGATAAAGACAGAGACAGGCCGCCTAGGTCCAAAGCTGCCGACAACACTTCTCCTAAGCCAGTCGCCAGTTCGCCGGTACTCAGTGAGGTGCTTTCGCAGCCCCATGATACCTGCTACTTCTGATTCACAGGCCTCTACTGAGTCCCATTTGGAGTCCGGTGTGCCGCGAGATGCTTCAACTGTAGAAACTGCGGATGTCTCTACCTTGGATGGGTCCGGAGCCGCTGTGCAGGCACCGGCTTCTGAGGGTGTATTCAGGCCTACTGACGTGCGTGTTAAACCAACGCCATCTTCTTCTTCAAGGCCTAAATCTCTAACCATGTCTAGAAAACTGACGCCCGGCCTCTCTGCCTAAAAAACAAATGATAAGAATGGCTGAAGACCTTATTACTTTAATCAGGGGAAGTCAGCCTTCCCCCTCTAAGAGACCTAGGACTGAGTTTGTTTATGATATTTCTGACCAGGATTCTGAATTTTCTGTTTCCCCTGATGTCCAGGATTTACCCTTATCTTCCTGTGAGGATTCTGATGCTGAGGACTCTATTCCCTCTGCTTCCCCCCCAGAGGATTTCTCTTTTGGTGAAACCTTGCATACTCTCAGGGAGCATTTTCGTTGGGAAAGTCAGGATTTCTCTGATTCTAAAAAGAGGCTTAGGGATTTCTTACTCCTGCCCCAACACAGCCTTTTAGCCATACCTCCTGTACTAGACATTGTTGATGATGCATTTGCAGAATCTAGCTTGGCCCCTGACTCTTTACCTCCTGCTCCCAGAAAACCTGATAGATATTACCGGGTCGCTGACTCTTAAGTTCCTTTTTAAAAATCCTACTGCAGATCCTGAGACCATTTCACAGGGGCCCAAGGGCATTAAAGCTACTACTGCCAAAAATCCTACCCCCTCTGATAGAGACTGCAGGGCGCTTAATAGATGGGGTAAGAAGGTATACACTTATGCAACTTTGGCCAGTTTCTGCCAGTTTCATATGTTAAAGTATCAGCAGCATATTACTGGATTGCTTAAACAGAAAATTATGTTGATTCCTGATTGTGCTGAAAATAATGATTTACGGGATTTATTGCATTCAACTGAACAAGTTGGAAAACGTACTTTGCAATGTGGTTTTGATTCCCTAGAGGCATCTTGCAGGGCTGCTGTAACTGGGTCTGTACTTAGAAGGCATGCTTGTCTTAAGGAGCAATCCCTACCAGATCATTTTAAAGCAAAATTACTGGATGCTCCCCTAAACCAGGACCACCTGTTTGGCAACAAGGCAAAAGAAGTTCTTAAAAAGATGGAAGAAAAAGCTAAATCTATGCAAACTGTTAAAGATTTTTTACAAGTACAACCTCCAAGAATTAGTAGGCATTGGCCTTCCAAGAATTGGTCCTTTTCCGCCTCTTCCAGACCTTCTCAGTCCAAACCCAGATCCAGCAGAACTCCCAGGCTGCAGTCCCAGGGTACGCACAGGACTAAGCAGTGGGGGGGCCTTCACTTCCAAATCCGGGAGCAGTAAAACACCCCCCTATAGTAAACTGTCTCAATGACTTATTTTTAAAACTTCCAAGCACTTATCAACTGACTGGCCCTTTGGGGGGAAAGATTGCTCTTCATGCAAAGAACTGGGAACTCATTACCCAGGACAAATGGGTTTTAAATATAGTGTCCCAGGGATACAGATTTCACTTCCACATGTTGCCAACACCAAGCAGGTGGCCAGATCTACCCCCAAATCAGTGGGCAGAGGCCCAAAAGCAAGTACTTTCTCTCTTAAGCATGGGGGCTATTCAATTGGTACCAGAAGAGGAAAAGGGACAAGGTTTCTACTCAAGACATTTCCTGGTACCCAGAAAAGACAATTCATGGCATCCTATCCTGGACCTGTCTACTCTAAACACCTTTTTGGTGATTCCAAAATTCAAGATGCTGACTCTTCACCAGTTGCTTCCTGTGCTAGGCAAAGATGTCTGGTTGACAACACTAGATTTACAGGAAGCATACCTGCACATCCCTATCAGGGAATCTTTCAGAAGATACCTATGCTTCAAAGCAGGCTACATGCACTATCAGTTCTTTGCACTGCCCTTTGGCTTATCTACTGCGAACAGGGTATTCACAAAGTGCCTAGCTCCAGTTATTGCATTTTGCAGGCAAAGAAATATTCAAATATACCCATACCTGGACGATTGTCTAATTCAGGCAGAAAGCCAGGACATACTTTTGAATCATCTGTCCTTTGTACAAAGGAGGCTAATTTGTCTGGGGTACACCATAAAAACAGAAATCACACCTGACCTGATACCCTATCAACAAATTATGTTCCTGGGAGCAAGCTTGAGTACAACTTCCCAGATGGCTTTTCTCACGCCAGAGAAACAAATTCATTTGACAACCTACTTCAAACAAGTGGCCACAAAAACCCTACCATCTCCAAGGCAAATACTGCAAGCCGTGGGGTTCATGGCTTCCTGCATTCTTCTAATTCCATATGCAAGACTGCATATGAGGAAACTACAATGGTATCTAAAAAGCCTATGGTGTCAACATTTTCAGGATCTAGAAGCAATGATTCCTATCATAACTTGCCTACGCCTAGAGTTTCTTTGGTGGGCAGAGGCCTGCCACCAAAACAAGGGACTACCATTCACACTACCCCCTGCCACCCAAAGCTAACAACAGACGCATCAGACTATGCATGGGGGGCTCACCTGGCAGGGAAGTGCATTCAGGGCAAATGGAACCCAAGTCAAATGCACCTGCATATCAATCAAAAAGAAATGTTAGCTGTACAGAATGCTCTGACAGCCTTCAAGGACCACATTCTTCCAGGATAACTAATGGTAAAGACGGACAACACCACTGTTATGTGGTACATAAACAAGCAGGGGGCTACACATTCTTACCCCCTCTGCAGACTAGCCATGGCATTGTGGAACACAGCCTTGAGCTACCAAGTGCATCTAGAAGCTCAATTCCTGCCAGGGAAATTAAATACACTGGCAGGCAGACTAAGCAGAAACCTCATGGACCCACATGAGTGGATACTGGAACCAAGGATTATCAACATGTTGACAAGCAAATGGGGGAGCCCAGATATAGATCTGTTTGCCTCCCCCCAGAACTACCAACTGGACAAATTTTGCACAAGGACTCCCCTCAAACAAGCTTGGAAAGTGGATGCTCTGTCCTTCAGCTGGAAAAACCTATCAGTCTATGCCTTCCCCCCTCTGCCTCTGCTCTCCAAAGTACTACTAAAGATCAAACAGGACAAACCAAGGACGATTTTGACTGCACCAGTCTGGCCACGCCAGTACTGGTACCCCCTCTTGTGCAGTGTGTTGTTGTCTCAGCAGGAGAGCCAGATTCTGCACCCTCAGCTTCCAACACTGTACCTAGCAGCCTGGCTAACTACTTAATCTCTCCTTTACCATCCCTCAGTAAACCAGTGATGGATATCATTTTAGAGGCAAGGATGCCTAGTACTAGAAAATCTTATGCTGAAAAATGGAAAAGATTCTTTGCCTGGAACCAGTCTCAAGGGAGGAGCACAGCAGCGCCCAATTTACTTCAAATTTTATAATACTTAACTGAGATACTTCACAAGGGCCTGTCTTTTTCCTCTTATCAAAATTCATGCCTCAGCCCTTTCAGCTTATTATAACACAGAACCTCCCCTCTTCTCTCATCCATTGCTCAGGCAGTTCCTCAGAGGGGCCAAAAATTTAAGACCACCCAGGAGAGCTCCATCCCCAGCCTGGGACCTGAACTTTGTCTTGGAGAAACTCACTCTTCCTTCTTTTGAGCCAGCTGCTACTGCAGATTTAAAATTTCTTTCTTGGAAAACAGCTTTCCTTTTAGCAATTGCTTCAGCAAGAAGGGTATCTGAATTACAGGCCCTTATGGCAGTGGAGTTTTTCATCATCTTTCATTCGGACAGGGTGTCCCTCAGAACTAATCCATCCTTCATGCCCAAGGTGGTATCCAGTATGGCTCTTAATCATTCCATTCATTTGCCAACCTTCTTTCTTAAACCACAGAACAAAGGGGAATGGATACTGCACTCCTTAGATGTGCACAGACAACTTAGATTCTACTTGGACAGGACTAAACCTCAAAGGAAATCTGAACAACTGCAGGTGGCATTTGCTGTAGGAGCAGTGGGGAAGGCTATTTCAAAGCAAACCATTTCTCAATGGATAGACCATTGCATTCATTTCTGCTATAAGCACCATGGAAAACCTATCCCACAGTGGATCAGACCCCACTCAGCCAGGGCTGCATCTACCTCTACAGCCTTTCTCAGAGGTGTTCCTACCAGGGACATCCTAGAAGCTGATACCTGGAGTTCTTACATACTTTCACCAAGCATTACCATTTGTCAATTTTCTCTAACTCCAGAGTTGGCTTTGCCACTGCAGTCTTGCAGGGCCTTATAGCTGGTCCTAATACTATCTAAATTCCTTCTCCTATCCTTAGCTTTGGGAATCTACCCAAACGTGATGACTTTAACAGTGAAACACGAAGAACATAGTACAGTTGTGTACACTTACCATAAATGTAGATGTTCGAGTGTATTCACTGTTGGCAGTCCTGGTTACCCTCCCTCCAGCCCCCTGACTTCTTTTGGCTATACCTCTACTTTCCTTTACTATGCTTAAAACCTTTTTGGTGTATTTGCTTTTTTGTTGGAGGTATATCCTTGTATATTTATATATTTAATTGCTTCCCATTAGGAGGACTCCTGACATCTGGGGCAAGAAAAACTGATGTAATGGCATCAGCTGCATGTTTTATACCCCTGATGACCTGATGTCATGGGAAGAAGGGACAGCTACCAACGCAGGACACAAGACTTTGTTAATCAGGACGACTGAGGGCTACTGCAAGCAGATAACCCAAATGTAGTGACTGCAACAGTGACTACACTCAAACATCTACATTTATGTAAGTGTACACAACTGTAGTGTAAGAAAGCAAGACCCAAATGTCAACAAATTCTTGTTGCTGTAAGAATTTACTGATGATTTCCCTCTGAATTTTGGAAGAA